>NW_016911664.1:0-56419 GCF_001483705.2 Eufriesea mexicana | reverse complement strand
GAATGCCTTGTACAGCCCCCTACTGGGGTAGGTTGGTCATGTGTTCCTAGCTCTAGCTACACCGTGTGACAGTCATCGATAATCAGAATCTATTATTCAAACAATATGAATCAATTAACGTTTACCTGGCGACCAGTTCCTTGACCCTAAAGGACCCTAGCTTACGTCTATTCCTGGAGACGAAACAGGTCAAGCTGTCATGCAGTTGTTGACGCTTTAACGGATTAATATTCCTTTCGCGGAAAATTAATTATCTCTATAGAAATATAAAAATTAATTTCTCAAAAATAGTATACGATATTTTCTATCACGTAGTTCGAAATTCGTCGCTATTCGTTCCCGTTTCTCTTCCTCGCGTATTTTCTAGCCTACTCTGCCACGCTAGACACGCCCATCCCTGGGCGAGTAGATCTTATCGGATGCTCTTGGTGTAATTAGCATGGGGTACGACGCTAGTCACCGTGGGTGTTTCTCGTGTCTAGTTGCGATACTCGTTGGTATGGAAAAACCACGGAATAACGACGCTGAAAATAGGCAAAAGCGACGGTGTCGAAAGGACCGATGCAGAAACGCATCGGGACGGAGTAAACGCGCGAGATTAAGCGTGTAGCCTGGTAGTGTTTGCATAATTCTGTAAATGGCGAGTTTAGTCGAGAGTGAGGCTGTTTAGGTGCAGCTGCCTGATGAATTATTCAAATTTTGACACCAGGCACCGTAGCTCACCGTGGATCGCTTCGAGATTGGATGAAATTGAATCTGTTGAAGCATATATCGAAATTGAATCTAACACGGGGGATGCTTCCGTTTAGGGATACTTTCGTCGGCTAATTGAATTACGCGTGTACACCGATACGTATCGACGAATGCTGGATCAAGCGATCGTAAAAATCCTTATCACCTGGTACTTCAATCTCACGAGGCTTCAACGGTAGCGTGGCACATGCGTCCTCGACAACGCCATGTTACGTGACGAATACTCGAGGACGCTCTCACTGGAACCGGAACCTCCTTTGAGGGCTTCCAAAGTGTCAGTCATACCTTCCTGAATCAGAGAAATACGCGGTAAGCAATAAAACTGGAACTCTCTTGCGGCAATTGCTCCACCGAATAAATCAGAATTGTGTATATTTGTCATCTAACCTCTCTACCATAAATGCAACGAATCGTGAATTATTTGTGCACTAATTTACTCACGTATCCTTCAAAATTGTTACCCCACGCGTAAATGAAGTCTCGAAAATTCTTTCCACAATATCCGTGTATTTAGGAAGCCAAAATTACAATATTACAATCAAAAGGTACTCAAAGGAATAATCTGAAGAACAAAAGAGGATCAATATCACGAAAGTTAATAAGAGAATACTCTCTGAAAAGTTCAATTTAACGAAAGAAAGACAGGCAGAATAGAGGGGACAAAAATGTACCTCTCTCGGACTAGAATGTCAAGTTCCTTTCACATGCCTGCTCGCTCGATTGCGTCCAAAAGCGCAACCACCGTGCTGCCAGCGTCGCGACGCGTCGCTCTCCAGACACAAAGGTTCCCGCGTGAGCATCCACCGATCGACGATCGGCCATAGAGTCCGTTCCGTGAGAGTGGCCGTCGGTTTGACGTAGGTCGTGGCTCTGTCGTCACGTTATCTGGGTCAAAGAACCAGTTCAACGACTCGAAATCATCGCGTACGACCAACGGTCTGTCTACTGTTGGCCGATGACGACGCGTCACTCTATTCTCGACAAAGTCCAGACACGTTATCGGATCGATAAACATAGCCAATCCGATGTATCATTTCGTTGTTCAATGAGATCGGTTAGGTGGTCGCGGTTTGCAAAGTGACGCCAAGCTTCTCGCCGGCGAGCTGACTTTGATCTGACAGGGATGTTCTCTCTGGATTATTTATTATGACAATTATAGCGCGGGTGTGCATATGTGACATTGTTGGGATATTCAAAGTCCACCTTAACATTAGGTTCATTGACATTTCTTGTATATGTATTTCTAGAGACACGTGTCTATTTAACACATGAACGAAATTTTATTTAGAAACGTAATTTAAAAAGCAGCATAGTTGTACATTATGAGACTATAAGGTTTATAATATTGGTAGGGATTATTTTTGGAAAAATTTGGAATACGTCAAAATGGCGCGCCCTGTGAACCTAGTGTTAGGTCTAAAGCTGTGTAAAATCGTCTAACAAACAAACTGTTCGGTAATTATCACTGTATTGTCGAAATTAGTCTAACTCTTGAGATCTTCAATAGAAGGATCTATCGAAAATTCGCAAATGACAACAGAAATATGTCATAGAATGGACAGTGAAGAAGCCTGACTGGGTCTGGCTTGAAATTAACCAGCAGGCCCAGACAAATCCCAGAAAGAAACATTAAAGACAGGAAACACGTTTTAAAGGACAATGATTAAGACTCGTACGGGTCTTGAATATAGGTAGGAATGTTATGAAAGGAACGAACGGAAAATACACGCCATAATTTACCCGTCTCCTCTGACAGGGGTGTAGTAACGGTACTATAGCTGCCACAGATCTAACGAATGGCAATGGAAGCCACGTTACTTAATAACGAGAACTGGTGGCCGCCTCGCGGGACCTTTCCACGCGGATGCGTTTCATGGGAAATCCGCCATTGTTCCATGTTCGACGATATTTCGACGCGTGATTAGCGGGACAAGTTGTGAAAAGGTGGAAGTTGAATTGGAAAAGTTGGCATCCTCGAAGGAACCATTCGCTGTTATACGACTCGTAATATTAGGATCGCAGGGTGGGTGCAGCTGCACGCGGGATCTAGCCTGTGATTACATAATGATTCTTCAAGGATATTTTATTACGAATGACGTTTAAGTGTCTTAATTTATTTAATACGCAAAATAAAATTGAATAGAATAAATAGAAAAATGATCAGCGAAGTACTTTATTAAGAGATTAAATTAATGAGATAATCGAAGGATTTTGGGAATTTGTTGGGTGGTTTTAAAATAAATGTTCTCTTGTATTATTCAAATAATATTGCCACGTGTTACGATACGATATAAATTTCTGTGGAAATATTATACAGTACAAGTTTACTCTTAGATCAATATTGGGGGTACGTAGGTTCTAAAGCAGACTAAGATGACGTTAATAATTCCGAGATTATAACATCAAACACATACGAAATTGAAAAATTTTCAATCTTGACACTGTACACAATGCTTTGGATTTGTTTCCAGTAATTGCAATTACTTAACGTATGAGAGATCAAGTAGTAACTTCAATTTCTTCTTGCTTGCAGAGTTCGTGTCGAGTATTACGTGAACGAAAACACGTTCAAGGAACGACTTCAGCTGTACTTCATCAAAAACCAACGTTCGAGTAAGTAATATATGTAATGTAATATATAATAGTAATATAATATAGGTAATATACGAATATCCATTATATTAAAAAAATACAGAGAGATAAAAATAAATAAATTCAGAATTTGTTAGATCGGAATTAAATTTCGCTTGTTACGAGAGCTTAACAAATTCGATAGTTCGATTTAGGTCGTTTTGTGAGTTCGTGCATCATATTCGTATACATTGATACATTTCATGCGAAACTGCCATGCAGTAGTTTATACCGTCATTTGCAGGCCGAGTTCACTGTCGCAGTTTTAAATAGACCTTTCGATCTAACGCCAGATTTCCAAGTTATGTCGCTGCACACGAATATACCCATTGTGTCAATGTCATCTCGCAAATCGTGTTATGTTTTTCATTTTACATGCAACACAATGCGGAACATCTAAAACTGATCGATCACGAGCGGGCTATCGTCGGAATAGTTTAAAAAATAGCCTAGTTCCAGCCTTTCCTCCATTGTATCCCGAATGAAAAACCTTCCAGATTTATTTCGTTCATAAAAATTCGCTAGACCCTCTGTTTAATATAGTATCTTACATTGATTCCCTTTTAAATTACAGTGTCGTACGAATGATTTACATAACCACTGCCGCGTGCCATTTTTCACGAATTTCCTTTTCACACAGGCTGTATGGAAGAGTAACTTTTATGTCATAAAGCGACGGATCTAGCACCATTTCCTCTTTTCGTTGGCAACCTTACTGGCACAGTTACCTCCTCAATTATCAGCACGTTAGTCTCATTAAGGTGCAACTGAAAATATAACATAAATTTTCATTATTGAATTGCTCGTTCCGCGACCTCTGTCCACGACCAGCCATTAATAACCAACCACACGACGCGAGATATCTTTTGTCATGGATCTAACCCCGGTGATTAGTCTAGCTATAATTCCTAAACTCGTCGCCCTAAATTACAGAAAAATACGAAAAGGACCTGCTATGTTTTTCCTCGCGATAATATTTCGTGTCATACGAGTTCTCGCAACATGTCAGACGCATGTACCCTAACTTCAAGCCATACGTCGTCCATGGTAAAAGACTCGACGAGAATGAATAAACCTCTAAAGCTCTTTTTAACCAAACATACTGTAGGAATTATTCTTATTTAATTCGCACGTGTTCGTGGGAGGAGATTAGTAAGATGAAAGAAAATATTTTCACGAGGTCGCGACGTGGGAGTCTAGGCTAATGACCATCGCGATAAGGTAATAACCTAATTCGGGTGAATGACTTGTCAGGAATTCTTTGCTTTCAAAAGTTAGTATCAGTGCTCTGGTTTATTTATTCTCCGGGCACAGGAGTGAGTGAGAGTGTAGGCAAAGTGAGAGCGACTAGAGTATAGCAGCAGAGAGGAGTCATTGCGAGGTGCGAATTAATCGATATACTGTCATACCATGAGCGACTATGGTTTCTTACTTGCTAATACTTTCTTCTCTTTCTTCTCTGCACTTTTATATATTTACCATCTGACATCTCTCCATTTTTGTCAATCCATACTCCTACATTAGTAGGACCTCCTACAACGTAGGTGGTCTCGTTGCTCAATTGCTCGGTACAGATTCGATCTTCTCTGCCGATAGTCTATATCTTAAAGATCTTCTGGTGGCAAAAGAGATTACGAGATCACTCGTTGCATGCCAAGAGCGTAATTTCGGTGACGGGGGCCACCGTGACACAGGCAGCTGTGCAGATGTCTGGAAGCGAGACATAATCTTCTGAAGCTGCCGGCACCAGCAGGTAACGCAACCGATACCACGAGCTAGATCTCGCCATGTATCGATTGTTCGCATCTATCCGCGTGTCTACGGCCAGTGCGATGTGGCTCGCCATGTTTTCCAGCGTTACATGGAACGATTAAAAACAGCTCTTTGTAGATCCTGCGCACCGATACCTTTCCATCTAGGCATTCTTTAGCCGTGACAAATTCGTTTTACCGATTTCTTTCTACCTTTACCCTATCAGCGTGGCGTTGACGTGACACGTGAAAGGATTCGTTTAAATCGCGCAACAGGGGGTTGAAATAGAGGTTTCCTGCAAATCCCGTGTCACACAGAAGCTTTTCGAAGTTTTCACGCGAAATTTCGAAAAATACAGCGATTGGATATCTTCTAATTGCTCGTGTTGCTATGATTGTGTTCCAGGTTTGAGGATACGATTGGCCAACCTGTTCTTCAAGCTGCTGACATGCTTCTTATACATATTCAGAGTCATCACCGACAGCGATCCAACTTACGCAGCATGGTGAGTTTTATTTATCTAGAATATTTCCTGCAATTAAGTTTAAGCTTTTGTTTTATTTTTTATTTTATTTTGTTTTATTGGTATCTTCACTCGATTAAATTAGACATTTTAATTCGGACAATTCTTTAATCCAAACGATATGGAATTATTTATCAAGGTATAATTCTTAGTAGAATTGATATGTCTCTGTGTTCTTGCTTCCTTGAAAATGGTTCACTGCGACGGCGCGAAAGAGTTCCATTCCGAGGTCTAGGAAAATCGTTTCGACTGGGATTCGACTGTTCATGAAAAATTATGATATTTTGTGGAACGAGTATCGCGATAGGAAACCGAGATAAGAATATGCGGCCGAAACGATAACCCGTTTTCCTGCTTGAGATTCTAACACTCGCGATACTCTTTAAGGATTTCTAGCTCCCTGTGGAGTTTCATCCTGTTAACTTCTGTCTCTCGTGCTGTCCAAATTACTATTTTCTCATGCGTAATATTTTCTCACGTTCCTATCTATTTATTTATTTTCTTCTTTATTCTTCCGCCATCGTTTCCCATATGCTATTCTATACAAATTACTTCCTAAACTAATAATTTATATTAACGAATAATTACGAAATTTTCCCGTATTCCCCGTATTTTAATTTTGACAAACGTACACCTTCGTTTAACGCGAGAATTGTGTCACAGAGAGTATCTCTCTATACCAATTTACCATTTTATATTCTTAATAGGAGCAATTAAAATAGCGATATTTAAATTCTACAAAATTAATATCCGTTTGAACCGACTAAATTCATTTCTTCAGCTTCGTCGGTTACGTTTCAAATTTCGGAAATTTGACAGTAATTAATCAAACACAATTACGACGCTCCGTGACCAACTTCTCCGGCATCACGGGATAGTGCTTTCGAAAATGTCCTACTAATCGGCCTCTGACTGTACGCTTTCAAAAAATTTGCTTTGTCGCCGGGTTCCTGGAAACTTAATCAACCACTTCAAAAAGGGAAAAAGTGGAGGAGAAAAAATTTGTTAAATCTCTTTTTGCAGCTACGATTGCACGCCCGGCAACAAAACCGAGTTCCTCGTGTCCCAGAACCTGACCGAGGAGGAATTTCAGGAACATCCGACCATCAACTGGGAAGCGATTTTATGGGTGAGGAGGCCCTTGGAATTGTGGGTCGTCCAGGTGATACTTGCAATAGTGTCACTTACGGAGGCGTTGCTGCTCGCCTATCTGGGTTACAAGGTACGCGTCCTTTCATTCCCGGCAAATTTGATTTCACGCATAATACTCGATTATGGGACACGCGGCCGCTCGTCTGAGATATCTCGTTCCTAGGTTGCCGCACAGAAATGTAATATCAACTTTTAAACGGAACAACATTCAGGGACCACGATTAAACATTCGTTATGTTTGAACGGGTCCTTGCGACTCCAGGGGACGAATTTCGATAATGAAAGATAACAGAGACGTGTGATTTTAATGTACCGGTTTCGGGAGGGTCGTAAAGGATAATTCGGTTAGCACGAGGGCATGTAACGTTCGTGACAGTATCGTAAGAAAAATTTCCGGAAACCAATGATATTCGTTCTTCGTGTAATTCAAGAAGTTGAAGCTCGGGATAATTCCACGTTGAATGAAATTCGTTCTTTGATAAGAAATATTATTTTCATCGCGTTGTTCCTGTATTTTATCATTTTGAAAAGTGATAAAATAATCATCAGTTCTCTCGATCATTCATTTGCATAATTTTCTCACGTGTTACCAATAAACGACACAAGAAACACGAACGTAGCTTCGCAAGTCGGGTCGGAAGTTAACAACCAAACTTTCAGCGCGTTTGGCAAATAATATGAATATTTACATCACCATCGGTAAAGATTTTTTAAATTTTTCGCACGTTCGAGCTCGACGAAGGTTTCGAGAGAAAATTCACATGCAGATACGGTAACAAATCTCATTCGGCGAGGAGCTCGGAAATGTTTCGGAGATCCCAAATGACCGGATGCTATCTGCGGAATAGCATTTGCGCGGAGAATGCATGGGACATTCGCCGATGAATTCCATTTTCTTCCAGACTTTTCTGTGCGACAATAAAGCAGCGAGTTATTTCGCGCGATGACGTCTGGCTTTTGTGTATCTCTCTGCATCTCACTCTTGGTCGTTTTTTCTCTCTATGTGTGTGTCACTCTCACTCTTTCCTCCGCTTCTGCATGGTGTCGCTACGTCCGCCTAATCGTCCATCGTTCCACTGGCTGAACGAATCGGACCAAGTAAAACGGAAGTCGAAGGCTCGCGTTCAGTGACCTTCAGCGGCTATACATAGGCAAAGGGTCAGAAAGTTGCGGATGTTGGCCGACTGGCTGAAGCTTTTCCATCAATTTACAGGCTTCAGAGAGGCTTTCTCTACTATACTAGCTTTTTCTACATCGGATTCGCGGATTAGAATTTTTCCACCGCGGCCAGAGAAAATTCGCGCACAGCTATGGTGTTCGATGGCTGAAAGCGTTTCGTTGAAAGACCGAGTTTATTCAAAGCACGGGAAATAATATTCCTTTATACTGGTATGAAGAAAAATTCTCGAGAAACTTGCTTCTATATTACGCGTAATGTAGAAAATTCAGTTGAGCCACTGGAAGTAGCTTCCTTCTTCGTGTTTTCTTTTTCTTTCCAGTTTTAGCGATTAAGATGGAATATTTTGTTCCCAAAGTTTTTAACTACCTCTGAATATCGTAGTTACTTGTTAGAGTAATTTCAATACACGTATTGTAATTATAATTATAATTATAGTAATTACCGTTGTAGTGACTTACGATCCATCGTATCTGTGTTTTTGTTTACAGTATAGTTGTCATGGTGATATATCTCTATGCTAAGATATTTGTGTAATTTTTAATCTTCAATTTGTGTGAAATTTTCCTCCGCACATTCGCACGACATTTAAACGCTACGCTGCTTCTCGCTCAGCTTTCTCGTCGTTCTGCAGTTTCGTCCTGATTTATTTCGAAACTCAACGAACCGACAGCGAAGCGTCGGATTATAGATAAAGGAATATCAGGTATGGAAACGATATTTCAACCCGTCGAACGCGACCGAGTCATAAACATCGCGTACCAAAGTTTAGGCGCGGTCCCCTTGGAAATATAAAACCAATGCAATTTCACGGGTGCAATACAAAATTTTGCCAACTTCCACCCGACTTCCACCGGTAGTCACAAAACACGTCGGCTTCTATTCGAAAGTTTTCCTCATTTCGCTTCAAAAAGTAAACCGGAAAATCTCTGGAAGACTTACGAACGGGACGCACGAAAGTTCGACCTGCGTGGTTCTACCTAAATTCCAATTTCATTTCTGCTCGCGAGCTTTTGCCGAAACCGAGGGGAAAAAAGAATTCAGAGAAATCGAATATTTTCACAGTGTATTGGTTGTTCCTTTTTCGCGATACCGTGTAGTTTCAGGTGCATAACGTGTTTCCCTCTCGCAATTGTCAAATGGATCTATCATCAGCTGTTGGCTAGGATTTTCGTTTTATTTAAAATATCTTGTTCCACGGCAATTATTTGCGAGCAAATACGTGTAAGATTACAGAGATAAGAATTGTTTTCGTGCAGTATCTTAAAAAACTGACTCTCATCCGGGTACGAATATCGAAAATATAAAAAGATAAAGCGCAGGATAATTTAAAAATTTTTTTTAATTTTTTATATGTTCCAGTGGATTGCTCGAAGGTGACAGAATTATGATCCGAAACGTAGAATGAAATTTCTTATCCGACCGTATTCGCGAAATCTCGGGAAATCTGAAAGCGTAATTTTAGCAGTAGAGAGGGTAGATTCTATATTACAGATCTGGGTTACACGTATCGTTCTACCGGAAAAAGAATGTGGCAATAAGATCTAGAACTTTGTTGCATCGTTTAACTTCCTTTTATATCACTTTCTTCCACTTTCAACCAATGCCGCGATACCATCTTCTCCCATATACATTTATTCTACTCGAAACTACAAATTCGATACAAGAACTTCTCACTAAATCGTAACCACTGATTAAAGATAGTGCACCCCCGGGAATTATTCCCATAATTTCGACTATTTCGTGCAATATTCGTAACAGATGATAAACAACGACTATCGCGAACATAAAATATCGAAATGAAAATAATAGATAAAATATTCGTATCTCCTACTTTAGAATCGTGAAATTATCTCAAACGAAAACGGAAAGCAGTTTTAAATAACATAAATAATAATACAACGATAAAACTGCATAGCAGTGATAAAAAAACAACCCTCAAATCCCGTTTCTGTTATTTTCTAGTTGTATCGATCGTCGTACTGCAAACTTTGTTAAAAACCATTCGCAAACCCCACAGTTTCGGTGCACAAAGACACAAAGCGTGCCCAACGAACTCGGAAAATTATAGCGATTTGGGAAAACGGTGAAACTGGAATGCCCGATAACATCTCGAATGGTGTGTAGTGCCGGTGTCTAGCACGCTATTCGCTAATCGAACATTCCGGCGACCCGATTCGTCACGTTGTAACAACCGACAAACTCGATAACACCACGTTGATATGGTGTATAAAGCGTGATAATCGAGGCTGCTCGTACCGGCGCGCTCCCGTTCTAAAATTTCGAAGCGCCCCCTATCTAGCTCGTCGCTGATCCGCGACATAACCGACGCTATGGAGCCCCGATATCATTTCGTAGACCGTTTCCCAGTCACTCGCGTGTAAAGTGCCTTCCACGAGATTAGAGAAACAGTCTTTATTATTCTTCGACCGTGCCGAAATTTTCTTTTGTTCCTCTACCATCGCCTGGCCTACTTCCATTTTCACCAGTTCGTCAGGATTCTTGGATTGTTGATTTTATTGTCTAAAATTATCGCCTCACGTATCAGCACAGACCTGTCTTATTTGAAATCTTAACCGTTTATTTTTACTCTGTTCTTACTGTTCGATGATCTGTCTTAACCGATTTATAGTTAGGAACATACTTCGAGATACTTCTCAAAGTTTAGCTCTATTTTCGTGTTCTTCTGACATATTTCTGTGAAATCGAATAATCAGTGCGGATAGTATATATTTTAGATATTAAAGCTAAAATAGATCCATCGAAATACAATCATTTTTTCCATGGGGATATGATTAGAAATAAGAGGTTATAGCGATATAACCTCGTTCAGCTATTATTTGACTTGATTTTTCCAAAAAATATAGGACCTTCTATCTCTGCAGATACCTAGTTCTTCCTCTGAAATCCATCGTAATGTCCAACGCTATCTACCTCGATCTCCTCCGACAGAAAATGGCCCTCGTACGCCAGTCTTCACACTCTCGAGATATCGCATTTGCCGAACCCTATTCCCGTACTCTGCGGTGGAAAGGAAGAGTCCCCACGAAACTGTGCTTTTCAACGAGCCACTTTTGCGTTTTGGTAACCTAGCACTCGACGACAGTCGATCGGAAAGTCCTCGAACAGCGTCGGTATGCTCGAAATCGGCGAGTGATCTCTACCATGACGGATCGTCGAGTTAACCGAAGCAGCTCGCTGGAAAATAGGATTACGCTGAACCACACAGTTCCACAGCTTTCGATTACACTTCGGAGCCGCGAAGGTGGGTGCACGCCATGCCCCGATACTCCAAGTGGCTTCGAGTCCTCGCAGATTCCAGCGACACGGGCGCAAGCTCGCACACCAACGGGCAAATAACACGCAAACGTCGTATTCGGTTCATACACGGCTGGCAACCGCGTATTTGGCTCCTCTCATCGAGGGAACCTAATCTTGGCTCGTGGCTAATGATGGTTGAATGGCTTACCGTCACGGGAATCGACGTCTGCTCGTATCATCCTCGTTTACGCGAAAGTCTTCGATCAACTACTAAATGGAGCTGCTTCGCTTTTATGAATGGATATAAAAATACGCGTTACCTTAATCTCATAGTTGGGTCTGAAAATACATCGTCTGGTTTCAAATAAGTAATATCTCATAATTCCGTATTTCCCGTTTAAAATATCTAAAATATCGTGGGTTAATAATATTTTAAATGCTTTTAAATATCATATACATTTTATATTCATAGATTCGATATTTTATAATTAATCTCGTATTTTAATTCCTAGACTAGGTAATTCTAGTGGCACTTGTAGTGTCATATAAAATATTGTTTCATGAGCTATGGGAGTTTATTTGGACATCAGAGAAAATCTTTTCGAAGAAGATATTCGTGTCTACTTACAAAATCGAATCTACTCTTCCAAGACAACGCAGAAAATTTGAAAACACTATCCATTATTTCAAACACGCTAATACACCCACCAAAGAAAAAGAAGGTAATGGCATTTGTCATTATACCAAGCACCCGCGACGAATATTTTCGCGAAATTGGAAATAAACAAGAACTGACCCAGATACCCAATATATCCCAATTTCTGCCCGTTTACAGTGTACAATTGTTAAGGGAACAATACATGGAGCCAGAAAGGGACCAAATTACCAGAACCCCTATTCACGAATCTCTCCATTGTTTCTAATAAATTATATTTCGTTAAAAGTTCGGCGACCGAGAGCGAACGGTCCTTAGAAGGGTGGCCACGGTCTTTTCGCGAAAAATTCCGCGAGTCCCTCGACGCTGCATTCTCGACAGAACGTTCCCTTTTTCGCGACAACGTTTAATGGGATGAAATTTATGGTTCAGAGACGCGGCAGCCTTTAAAAAGGCACTCCTTTCGTCGTCGCTGGACCTTTTCCCCCTCTTTTTTTCTTACAGCGAAAATTGCACTCGTGCGCAGTTCGCAAATCTCCCGGGATATTAATAATTGCGAAATCCTGCAGGATGGGTTCATCCAGTTATCGTGTGGGAGCGCCGCTGCTAGGTTTTTAAGCTTTGATGAGCTTCCAAGGAAACGAATGATTCAAGTTCGTAGATATTCCAGACTTAGCTATCTCGTCCTATTTTCGTCGTGGGATCCCTGATTGACCAACGGATATTAGCTTATCCGCGAAAATTATTCCCCATTTATAAGCTTGAATTTTTAATCCACTCCTTTTTAACATTTCACGATTAGTATTTTCGTCGTTTTAATAGTTAGTTCGTCGTTAGTCGAAATAGTAGTATACCTATTGTACCAAGTGTACATCAAATAACTGATAGGGAATTTCGACGAATATACTCATATATATATATGACAATGAAATCACTTCTTCGCGTTTCGAAGCCGCCAGTTGTCAGTCACTAGATTACACCACGCGGAAATCCGTAATATACAAAGAAGAGAGTAGTTGCGCAAGCAAGGTCGCGTTTGTATCTTTCTTCGAACGTAAAATTGCTCGCGAAGGATCTCGAGAAACGACTAGGACGTTTGTCCTGATAAAATTGCTGCTCCGTTGTGAATCTCGGGATGTATCATCGTTCTTGATTATCTTTTTTATCTCTGTCATCCACGAAGGCGTGTAACAACGGGTGATTTTATTTGTCCAAGATCATTTGTCAAAGAAGCACCGAAAGGGATCAAGTTCACGGCGTCTCCCCCTAATGGTCGAAATTGAGAAAACCCATGAAATGGATATTCCCCAGATGTACTGACCATATAGACCACCATCAAATCAGAGTCACCATCAACGTAAACTTACCCCGTCTTAATATCGGTAGACACATCACTGGGGTCTAAGCGAAGAGGCTCATGACGAATGGGGTAGTCGCCTGAAGAAAGAGGGGATGAATAGCGTAGTGTATAAGCACAAGTACGAGTAGGTGAGTGAAGGGTCTTTTTGGAAGAGACATGTAGTAAAACTTTGACAGGGACTGTGATCAAAGTACAGAAGATACTGAGTGATCTAGCTAGGGTTCTCAGAGACAGTAAAGACGTCGCGACGACTTTTTTGACATGATCTGTCACGTATAGCGTGTCAGTTAATCTTAACCATACTTTGATCGGCTGTACAACAATCGGGTAATTAAATTACGATAAAAATTAATCGAAAAATCGTACATAAACAAGCATCATATTTCATAACTGTCTTTGACAATATTTAGGAAGACTATAAAATCCTAAAATCCTAAAAATAAAATCCTAGAAGCATAAAAATAATATTTCGGTATGGAAAGTAGAACTTTAATTGCACAGCTACAGTCTAAGAAGGTTATTACCCATCGAGAAAGGAGATTGAACTATATCAGAATCATTATACGTGCTTGAAAGAGAAAATGGCTAATGATCAGAATTATTATCGAGGCATGATGACATCGCAACAACGATGGCCTCGTGAAATTTCGCAGGCATACGTGACTGCAGGTTTACTCTTTCACGTTCACCTCGTTAGCATCTCCTCTGCCCTCGCTTCGAAACTTCGGGCAACTCGCAAGAGCTTGGCCCAATGCGCGTGACAAAGATTCGAGCCCTCGACAGCTTGACAGAAAGGAACCGGAACGGAAAATATGTGATGGCGCTAGTACGAACAGCAGATTAGTCTGTGCTGAGACGTGACACAGTTTTTCGACTGGCTCTGCTAGGGACAGGAAACTGCTAGGGAATTTCAAAGTTTCAGAAGCGTACATGGATAATCTGTCAGGAATGAACGATCGAAAAATGCGTATCGTGATTTAGGGGAGCATTTTTTTTGCTCGTAGATTCTGTAATCGAATACTTCGTTTCGGGATTGAGAAATTTTGGGCATTCTTGGCATTCTCGTTTTGGGAATTTCGGACAGAGTAGTATAAAACGTAGACGAAGCAGGAAGAATGGGGAGAATTTTGAATTTGTGCGAGAGAAGAGAGAATTTGCCGTAGAAAGAATTTTACAAAATTGTGTTCTCGAAAAAATGCGATTTAATGAATGCATCGCGTAATTTTAATTATCTCGAAATCTACTTAAGATGGAATTAATTATCATTGTGCAATTCTTAATTAAATTCAACACTTTGTACTCCATTTATTTATTTATTTATTTTTTTTAAAGATGTGTAACGTATCAAAAATATTTTTTGCGATCTTCGTGAACAGGTGTAGTTAACGTAAAATTTATTTATCCACGAAATTAATAATTTCTTGCGAGAATTTCCATTAACAGTCGCAGTAAAAGACTCAAAGTATTCTTCTTCTTTGGGTTTATTAATTCCTGATGGTCCGTGGTTTGGTGAACACGGTGCATCCACGAAGATGTTTTCCTTGCACTAAGGTAGAAACTTTTCTGTACACACTTCGATGTCCCACATTTGCATAAAACTCTGCATTGATGGAAAATTCCCTTTGGTTCGCGCGGAAATTTCAAAGCAACGCGTTAAATGCGAGCATAAAACCTGGCGCGAATCGTATTTCGTATTAAATTGTTTCAATTCGGAGGTTTACGACGGCAAAGCAGCAGTAAATTTTGTAATACCCCGTGCATTTTATTACTCTCTCCCTCTCCCTAGTCGTGGAAAGAATTTTCATGAAGGATATTCGTAAATATCATTTTATATTTAATGATCCGTTCGACAGGAATTAATTTATGTAGCAAAGAATTCCTACAAAATTTATAAAAATCGAGGTACTATTTAATACGTGAAAACGAACTTATATAATTAATTATTTTTCGCGATATATTAAAATTTTTGTGTCAAGTTACGAATTTTTCAAGAAACTCTAAATTATTATCAAGGATTTACACGTGAATCGGAGCTTGGATAGTTCTACGATGTTTTCTCAGATCGTGTACCAGGAATCTTGATTCATCTTCATTGAACACGTCAGGAAATGCTGTATAGCTGAAAATCCTACAGGATGTGTGGTCTTGCAAATTAGCGTTCTACCCACGAGCAGATGTACGTTGACAGGGCACGTTAAAAGATGTATGCGCGCGGAGATTCGCTACAGTGATTTATGGACGAACCTATCGTTCGTTTCAATTAAGACGTGGCATAAGAACGCTTTCACAAAGATACATCGAATGCTCGATCAAATCGTGGCTGTCTCCAGGATACAAATCACGACATAATAAAGCAACCTCAATTTTAGAACAGATACATACATAATTCTTACACGACATTCTATAATAATTCTCCCACATGATTCAAAAGCTGAACTATTTTAACCCTGCACAAATAAATAAAACAATACAAATAATAACGATACTGATATATGAAATATAATCTCCCTAACAGACTCCATGAAATATCTCTGTAAAAAAAATTTCGATAATCCTCGTAATCCGATTACCGAGAGTTTGATTTTACTCGCTGCTTTAAAGTTTCGAGTGAACAATCGGCGATTCACGAAATATTTCAAAGTAGAAAATCGTTGGTAGTAAATTCGGGATAATTCTGCTAAACGGAACTCCGCAATTACAGTATTTGCGCGATGGTTTAATTAATATTTACCTATGCAAGCCAGCTTGCCAGTTTGCAAATCCGAGGACAGTATTAAATTGGTTTTCGGTAATTAACCGAGCACCTGTTGATTTAAAGTTACGTTTGGAGAATCATCGACGATGAGCTGTTGCTTGTCGTTAGTAGAAGGTGGACAGAAAGTGCAGGACGGCTGTTTGGTGTTGTTCGTGGAACGTTCTCACGCACTCTGCATTTTTCTTAAAATTGCCGCTGGGTTTTTTGAGCTGTCTTCGTCATGTTCACAGGGAAACGTCTGGCAGCAGCTTCTCTCGTTCCACTTCATCCTGGAACTGGTCAACACCATCCCGTTCACCATCACGGTGAGTTATTCCAAATATTCTGGCTTTCATATTTTTTTTCTCTTCATTTTCTCTCTTTCACCTCTTTGCTCGCTTTATTTTAATCACGAAGTAAATACACGCACGACACGTACCGCAGTAAATTCGATGCTTTTAATTAGGGGTGGCTCGGAATTTTGAAATCTCGAAACTCGAAGTACGGAGCTCGTTTTATAAAACGACCATAATTGTACGAGGTCTAAGGGAAAATAATGTAGTTAAAAAAAATATTTCGTTCCAAATTCTACGAATAATTTGTTATTCGTCAACTCCAATTTTTTTGTTTCGAAATTCGAGTTTCGAGAAACCCACCCCTGTGTATAACTCTTAATTGTAATAATGCAGATTGATATAAACATTGTCGAAATATCGTGGGATTTTAAATAGTTAGCGTAACAAGAGATTCCTTTTTGTTTTCATTAAATCATACAGCGTATCTTTTGTGCGCCTAGACAGAGTAAATTAAAATTGATGATATACGTATAATAAACAAGAGAGGATGACAATATGATTGATATTACAGCTTGCGGGATGTAATCTCGAATAATAACACGAAATAAATTTACTTTATTATGTATAATTACACTGACGTAACTGCACAAAAATTCTAAAAATAATTATTAATTATTCCAATATATTCAACGACGTATTCTACTTTATTGTTATTCATCCTCTCTTTAACTATCAAAAAAAAAAATTTTTTAATCAGAGAAAGTAATGAAATTATTTCCAAAGCCGACTGTACGCAAACCAAATACTATTCTTCTTCAAACCGATCCCAATAAAGCTCAAACGTAATAAGGATAAAGCAGGAAGTAAAGCAAGAAAATGGAGATCGTATATCAACGTTTTATGAATACAAGCTAGACATATCGCGGGGATCGCTGAACACTTTGCCCGTTACGTTTTCCAAGCGTCGGGACAGAAGTATATAAAGCCATAAAACGGTTCATTAAGACGCGGGTTGATAAGAGGGTCGTATGGAAATGCTTTCCGGGCGTTCGGAGCTCGCGGTCGGCAATAAAACGAATTATATCAACCGTGTGATTCCTTCTGAATTCCATTCCACCGAGCAAACGATAGGAATCTACGCGTTTTACATCCACCCGTCACGCAATGCCAAAAGGTTCTAATGGAGGTTCATTTCGTCGAACCTCGAGTCACGGCTGCCCGCCCTCCACTCTGTTAACGAGCCATCATGCCGAAAGAGTAAAGAACTTGTTGCTCTGCATCCACTTGCCTGAGTGTAGGTTGTCATTGCGCGTATGGTTGATTAGACCGATGTAACGCGTTCGTAAAATTGGTGGACGCCAAAAGCACGAGTATTTCGATTTCCATAACGGTAATGTGCCATATTCGACTCTGAATCATGGCTGGTCGCGTAACAGGTCCTCGTAGATGAAGAATCTCAACCAAAAATAGAATTGGAAGAAATATTAAAGTTAAATGCAGAATTTTTAATTAAAAATTTAAACACGGTCGTTTCAGACCACGGTAAGTTTTAACCCTTTGCACTTTTAACACTTTGCACGGGAAAATAGTAATTCGAAGACATTCTGTCATAACGTCGACGATATTTTTGAAACGAAAAATGAGGAATCATAAGCAAATTAAAATGTAAAATTATTTTGCTTCGATATTCCACGCATCGTTGGGTAATTGTAAATTTGATGTATTAATTAGCACCCATCTTTATAATCTGATTAAATGGCGACCGGGAAGCGCCTCTTGACTGCAAAGGGTTAACTCTTCCGCTTACAATATCATGCGAGACTTCTGACAAGGAATTCGAGTTCACAGGTTCAAGTATTATAGGTGAGAAACGTAGTTTGTAGATATAGTTCAACGTAAACAATACGTTCAGGCTCATGGTTCATTTTCACCGATGTCTTTCCGTCTCAGTTACGTGTTATTCTCGATCGCGTTCGGACGAAATGGCTAGTCGTGCGGTCGACTGTGCTGTTGATTATGGCACATGCCATTAAAATTTATACTCGAGTCAACGAGAATTGGCAGGAAATATTAACAGAAAATTCACGTGATCGACGCTGAGACTGCAGATAAACGACTGCTGAATCTCGCTGCTCAGTGACGCCTTTTAGCAGCCCCTGAGAAAAGCTCCTGGATGACGTATAGACTGTCAGGTACGCATACGCATCTCCCCTGAGTAGGGATCCGGATATTACGTTTCGGCCCTGTTCTGATCCCACGTCATTCGCCAATTTTTGTTGAACCGTGTATAAATCGCAAGGCATGAGGTTAATGTTAATAGAAGATAAGATGTTCGAGCGTCAATCAGTGTTATACGGTTTCCATTTCGAATAGATTCCTTCCTCATTGGGTATTGTTAACGATGGTTCACGAAACGTTGAAATTTCGTGCGTGTTCGAATCACTATGCCAAGCTCGATGAGATCCAGCGCAAGTGGTAGGAGTCAGGGATTCTATCGAGGTTGCTCCAGTGGTACGAGTCAATAATTGGAGCGACTGCCGAACGACAACGAGTAGCGTTGCGTTCTGTTCTCCGATAACCGGTAGTTGTGCGAGATAGACCTGAAATTTAACGAGACAGGACGGATTATCGGTTATTTAAGGTTTTGGTCGATTGAACGTGTAAAGTAGAGGTTTTTAATTAAAATTTCGAGAACGCGATACCGTTTCTTCCACGTGTCCGATAAATTAAACACGATCTTGAGGTATCGATCTGTGTCCTATTGGGACTAACCCTCATCTGAACGCGAATAGGGTTTAACAGCATCAGAGGATCGTGCTACGGAATTTAATTGGCTTAGACTCATTAGTTTTGCGTCACTTTGCTGGTGTTCCAGCGGGGCCAGTAAATCCCAAGTCATCGCTCCTTCTAACTGTGATAGCTTGTAAAACATTTGTTACGTGGGACGTAAATAAATCTTCTATTAAGGAAAGTTTACACTAATGACCCTAAATGCTAGATTACCTGACGTACCTTTTACGATAGATAGAGCTCACTTTCTGACGTCCAGCGACGTCTCCTAGCGTTTCGTGACGTACCAAAAGCGTTTGACGTCAGACGGTTGGTACTTTACTCCTCTTACCGAAATATTTTTAATATTTTATCTCCAAACGATGTACAACTTTCCCTTCTTTCTTTTTCGGCGTATTCCGCGCGTATTGAGATTGGAAAAAACTAAATGATACCCGTATGAAAAATATCTTTCAGCTTAATGGCACGTGAAGGACTTGAGGGCTATTCTCGTTACAGTCGAGTTGCTTTTTCGCTTTCAATGAATTCTCGGCAACTGTTTCAGAATAATGTAGAAATAACTGCAGTTTCAGCCGTTTAGTTTTTTTAGGTCAGCATTTACATTACATGACAAGCTATTCGTGACTTATGAGCGTTGCCTATACCTTCCAACGTGTTTTATTTTTAAAACACCGTCGCAAGTATTTTTCCTCTTGCGTTAATGATCATCGAAGATCAGGTCTATTTGACTCACAGTCTATGCACTTCAGTTATAACCTATCGATATTGATGACACTTGAAGTTTTCACTCGATCGCGTATCTAAACGTGGGTTTTATAGAGTTTCGAGTCTGGTTTTTAAGTATCGATGTTTTCGCTTTTGTTACAACAGGTTTCTTGGCGCGTGTTCTTATTTAGAGATCGGATATTTCTTTATTCAAGATTCGAACTTCTCGTTGTCCACGAAATATCTCTCGCGTGCGCTTTGTTTCTTTGTTTTAATGAACTGTTACTTAGAAGTCCGAAGTTTACATCGAGGAAACAGTGACGGACGTTAACTGCTTTCAGTTTGACACGTGTTTGTTCTTCGGCGCGAACGTCGTAGCCTTTGATGTTAGGAAAGCGAGAACAATGAGCAAACTCGTTGTTCTTGCACGCGTCCACAATTGCCTTCGCAAATATCTGTGTTCGGTGGAATGTAATTTACACACTTAACGAAAAGCGGAAATTTCTCTGAACCCTGTTTTAACTTGAGCGCAGATAAATCGTTTGGACATTGTAACACTTCGAGTTGGAGCGAAGTTCTGACATAAAATTCGAAATTTTCTTGCAAAATTAAAGTTCAGGAAAAAATGTAATATTTGATCTCGATCGATATTATTTATCGTTAAATATGAAAATATGTAAATTATTTTGAATATTATTGGGATTAATAACGAGTGGTACATTTGTTTCCAGCTACTTTATCCACCAATGCGAAATCTCTTCATTCCTGTGTTCCTAAATTGCTGGTTGGCAAAGCATTCATTGGAAAATATGTTCGTAAGTAATTGGCACATAGTAATTGGTCTTAAATTCTTAATTTCCATTTCCTGATCGTGGATGCTCGTGTTTCAGAACGACCTACACAGAGCTATGCAAAAATCCCAGTCAGCTTTAAGCCAGCAACTCATGATCCTTAGTGCTACGTTACTGTGCCTTGTCTTTACTAGGTAAGTGAACAGAATTACATTCAATTATTTTCCAATGTTGAATTTTAATTACTTTATCGCATATTGTAATTTTTGCAAATGCCTCGTGAAGTAGAAACTATCTTTCGTTTGAAATGAGAGTTTCTGCATTAATTTACATAAATTATTGACGCGTAAAATAATTAATCTTTCCTTTGTGCTGGAGGAACGTGTGATTCATAACGTTAGAGCTAATATTCCAATGATAGTATTATTCGTGTATTACATTTACCATCATTGCTAGCGGAAATTCGAGTAGTTTTGAGCAATTATTTCCCAAAAAGCGAAACGACAAGCTTATCTCTTGAAATATGTTAATTTTACGTTATATACCCGAAACTACGTTACGAAACTTCCAAATTTAAAGTTGCCTCCGTTACGGAATCCGCGTGCAAAATTGAAAGTGAAATATCTTCTTAAGGAAAACGTTTGCTGCGCGAGAAATTTTATATAAATTAAAATTGTTTCACGAAAACACCGTTTCCGTTTTGCTGCTTCAGTTGAAATAATTTTCTAGCCACTCCTTGTTCTCTTTGCAATTAGCAATTTCCACTTCAAACGAATTTTCAGATGTAAACGTTCAGACGGGTGCAAATTAAAAGAATCTCTGTCGATCTGTCGAGGGAGATTTAATTTTGTTTTCCACTTGGAGTTAAAACGTGTGATGAGATTCGAAGAGTTGAAGGAAAATAGATAAATAACTGAATGCTATGAAGGAAGATGAAATACCCATGAAGATTCCTCTTTTTTTATCAAGACAACCAGTATAATCACTTTGAGTAGTATAAATAGTTATATAAATTTTCTTCGAATAATTTCAATTTTATCCCATACAATTAGAGCAACGATCAGTTAGAAGAACAAATTCGAATTTCATCCTCGAGCAGGTCAACTTTTCTTCAGATTTCATCGCCTCTCCGTTCTCCACCGTTATTCAAGTTTGCATAAAGCGGATGTTGCGTAGCTTGCATACAAGTCGTATTGCATTATCCGAATAACGAAGAAACTTTGCCAATCAGGACAAACGCTTCCATTTACGAATTCGCGGATTGTCTCGGTGGTGTTAGGCAGAGAAATGCTGGATCCTGATAAATCCAGTTGAATTCGTAACGAATTTCAATTTCTAAACTAGTCTTTGTCATAAAAGAAAATATTGACCGACCCTGACACGTGGAAAATATATTAGGACTTCTAACGACTCCAAGAGAATCCAAATAGTGAATATTGTTTGATCGGTTCGTTGAAATAAACTTCTTTCTGGAAATAGAGCCAAGAATATACTTAGCTAAAGCTGCAAACGCGGTCAACCGATTGCAAGGGCTAAAAATAATCGTAATATTTTACGCATAGTGTTCAATTGCTCGATCATTCATTTTCTACTATATACGAAAGTTTCTAACTATGTCGTTTACTGCGTGTTGTGTCGAAAAAGCGCAAAGAGTCGATAGTTGGCTGTCTTTGAAACAGAACAGGGTACTGTTAATAGCATGTCAAGGTAACACAACGATTACACTTGATGCGCTGACGCATATATCCGTTGACTAATGATGAGATTTGCTATTGTGGGAAACTGGTTTTATTTTGAACGAAACAATGCTGATCGAAATAGGTCATTTATTTTATAATTCGGTGAAGGTATTACATTTTTGTAATGTCTATGCTCCAGGAAACTATTAATCGTCCCGTTAGGTATAGATCTAAAATTTTTGGATCATAATTTCGCCTTAAATGCTGTTCTTTTTCAGGATTGAATTAAATTAGAAGTTACAAGATATTCTTCAAAAATATTCTTTTCCTTCTTGCTACATTTTCGTTGATAATTACTGTTAAGCTGTGAATTTCATTTGCGGTATACAAACTTCGTATTCCTCAATTCAGTTGCAAAATTGCGAACTAGTATGCAATCTATTTTCCATCAAATCTGGTAATACTACTCCACACACTGGTTCGAAACCTAACCACGCACTATTCAACGAAATATTCCAGGAAACTTTAAAATTACCAATTAAAACCGAGTAATAACTACAATTTCGCGTGTTTATCAACCCCACGCATTTCCTTCTTCTCTTACTCGTCCAAGTCTAAAGGGTGTACCGTATTTTAACGTTCCATATGATCGTTTAAATTTATCCGTAGCAGGGCAATAAGGAAAATTTCCAAATTATGTTTCTTCGTAACAAGATCAATTTTATGAAAATAATTTCTGTTATTCGTAATATCATTAAATTACAATAATGAACACAGGATTGATTAAAAATACAAACCTATCAACTCGTCTCAATCTTCGCTTCAAATTACTTATTACATTACGTTGTTCAATTAATACAAATAAACTGGCAATATATATTCATCGTGTTATCGTAGATAAATCAAAACGCTGTACGTACAGCTGAAAGCACGACCACGTTCGAATTATTACTCCAATTCTTATGAAACTGCTACTCAAACGTGGCGTTACGACATTCCACGCAAATGTCATTCCAAGCAACCTGCTTTAAAAATTCACATCCTCGCGTTTCCTATAAATAACAGAAGCTTTCATTAACAAAGTAGCATCGTAACGACGCGATCGTTGTCCTCCGCAGTTATCCTTTCCTCGATAACACACGTCGACATTCGCATGGTCATTCGAGCTATGATCGAACAACCGTCTATCGTTCGATTCCCATCCTACATACGCCATATCCTGTGCAAGGATTACGATCATGTCGGGCGAAAGGATGAAACTTGGCTGATTGACCCAGATCGCAATGTGGGACAAATGTTAATAAGTAATCGTGGCGGCTCGTGCAGATGGATTGGTATCGCCATCGATCGTCCTGATTCATTATTCACGGTGTAATACTAGAACGGCGTACTTGTAAGCTCGCCCTTGCAGCCGCGACTCGGTCGGATGGCCCACCGTCTGCTGGCCGATCACGGAATTATTCGGAAGTCGTTCCTCGAGCAGGGAAATATCTTCTCCCCACAAGGGGAAATTCCGAAAGTTACAATTATCTTAATTTACATAACAACGTGTACGTAGCTCTCAGCTTGGAATGATTTTCCAAAGAATTTTCTTTGGAAAACGATACCAATTACCAGGTCTCACCACGTGGAGGTGGCTACGCATCGAGACCCGGACATGCGCCCTACTGGCGCAACCTACTGGTGCCTTCCGTATCAAAGATACCCTAATCTAACTTGGAGCGAAAGAAATTGAAGCGAAGCTACTGACACGTTATTAAATTTCGTGTCCTTCAGAAAGGTTTTCGGTTCGGTATACTAAAGTTTATACTCTACTGACGCGACACTAATATATTTCATTTCAACAGACTCTAATATTTCTAAGTTCCCACGAAATTGGGGAATCGTACATGTAAAACGCGAGCAAAGGAAAACTAAGTTACAATCGCGACGCGCCCGGACGAGCTCGCGATTATTCGAAAGACCGACTAGCCTACGCGATGTACTGCCGTGTACAAGTCAATTTCATGCCTCGGCACCCTCTCGATCGGGCCTAACTCATTCCAGCCACTGTCGATTGACTTACTCGCGAACGAAGATGATCGACGAACCAGCGAAACATCCAGGATCAACCCGAGGGTCCCTAGCGAGGCTTTGCAGCCGGTCACGCCGTTCCCCTGCCACATGGGGGAGAAACCAATTAAGGAATCATCCCATGGGGTCTGACCGTAGGTACGATATGCAATGTCCGACTGCAAGGCCCATACCCCAGTCGTGTGCACAGATTGGCACCCAGGACGACCAGGGCCGACAGACCCTCGTATTGATACCAGATGAGCCACCAGCCCACCGACTACCCCCGAACTCGATGCATGACGACATTGACAGTGGCCAGAATGAGTGTCGGAAACGAGTCGCGAGGATGACTTACGAAACATGCAATTGTCGAGTACACGAGAGTACGTCGCGAGACTAGTCGGTGCTTAAGAACGATCGCGATTATCGCGAGGACAATTATGTTCTGTTTGGTAAACGAGAGGGATAAGTGAGAAAAAATGTATATTTTCGCTCCAAGTTAGGCAGCTTACCTTTGTACGGAAAGCGCGCACATGAATCTTAATCTAGAGACCTATCTTATAACTACTTATAGCTACTTAGATCTAAACGCACGCATCCCTCGTCGTCCAACGATGTCTTCTGAATGAAATCCTGAAAACCTGAAAAGAAAATATATAAACCTGTAAGGAAACGGATTAGTAGGGGAAACAAAATAAAAGCGAAAAGAATAGAAACCGTAAAGGTTAACCAAATGGAAGGAACAATCCATCGATGAAACAGAAGCAACCCATCGATGAGACAGAAAAATCCCATCGATGAGACAGAAACAAACCATCGATGAAATAAAACCGAATTCAAGATAACAAACCAACGATGAAAGAATTCGGACATAAAAATAAGTAAATTCTGAAAGAAAAGGTTTATTTAGACGAGGGGTGGGGGGTGGTGTGTGAGTGGAGTGGACAATGGCTATCGGCTAGCCCGAGGGTCCAGTCAGTGACCACTATCCACCACCATGCACCTCCACCTCACCTCCAACCTCCTCTTCCAGCCTGGTCCAGACCCCGAAGTGTCCCGGTCGAGCTCCGAACCGGCAATGGACCGAGTACTCCCGCGGTGACCTTTTTATATGACCCCCGATCGGTTTCCGAAATCTCCCGAAAATTTCCGAATTTTTCCGATTTCCTTAATAATTCCTTTTTCTCTGTAATAGTCGATATTTTCTTAACTTTTTCTACTTTTATTGTAAATTTACGGTTCAGGTAATTTGTTATTAACAATATTCATTAGTTATTAACAATATCAATTAGTTATTAACAATAAATTCAATCATTTATGCAAAATTAATAATACCAATTACAGGATTTCTAAATTAAGGAATTCTTTCACATGCATCGATGTGTTAAATTATCCTGATTACTTTTTATATGTTAAAAAATCAGGTTCATTGAGGGACATCGATTGTATATAACGACGTAAATTCACGTTGTGCACAATTTGTTACTAACAAGGAATATAATAATTTATAAACTTTTTACGAATTATAACTGTATCCATCCTTTTAGTATTTAAACTTCAAAATTTACAAATTTTGTGAGATT
The DNA here is from genome assembly GCF_001483705.2 of Eufriesea mexicana. Classification (NCBI taxonomy): domain Eukaryota; kingdom Metazoa; phylum Arthropoda; class Insecta; order Hymenoptera; family Apidae; genus Eufriesea; species Eufriesea mexicana. Next base: position 30,522 of record NW_016911664.1, on the reverse strand, counting down.
ATTCCATCACCTATTTCGTGTAAATGTCGTAAGAACAGTAGTCTTCTAATAATTCTTAATTATTTTTCTAGTAACTTTTGGTTCTCTATTCCGACAGTATGGGGTGTTTTGATGTTGATCTCTATTGTTTTTTAACAGAATAAAGGGAATGGAATTAATTCGAAGTGGAAAATAGGATCAGTAATATGGCATAGTAGCAAAACGCGGTTATACACTTGAACAATTAAATTTTGGCCAACTTTTTGGTGAAATTTCCCACTGTACGACGTAAGGCTCACCTACCTCGTCACGGTTCGTCTAGACTCGCTCGTTTCACGCTGAAATATTTTGGGAACACAAAATGTGGCGTAGCTTGAAATAAAAGGACCCTCGAATCTGGGAATCCACGTGGAAAATTCAAGTATCGTCGTCATAGTGACGGTTCGTGAACATGATATATGGTAAAATATTTTTGAGAGCGCCATCGTGGTTATTCGAAAAAATATCGATTAGCCTTTAGGTTGATTGATATCGTGTGTAAATTGGACAATAATTCCCAATGGTCAAACGGCGCTATTATCATTCATTTAATAATAAATATAGAAAAATAATAAGTATAATAATTCTACACTCTATTTCTGTCTCTTTCATACTCCTTGTCACTCGATTTCAATATGCATTCCCCCTCATTCGTTACTAACTATACAAAATTATAATATAGAATTATTACATTTATTATCTTCCTACATGTATTATTAAATTAACAACAGTAATGTCATTTTACAATTGTGCATTAATGTCAAATTTATCTACAGATATTTGATCGAGTTTGCATCGAATGCATCACTATTTGCATATTTATCTCGAAGGATAAATCGAGAGGAATAAATCAAATAAATAATAGTTGACCAGTATTTCGAAGAGGTCTGCTAGGAAAATTATGAAAAATTATTTTCCCATTCAATTGTGATCACTCGCAAGGAACTGATTTTTTGTAGCCACGAAATAAAAGTAGGTAAGAAATAATGGCTACTTGGTCGCGAGCAGTACCTCGTATAATTTTAAAGAATCCAATAACACGAGAGAGCCTAAAGATAGAAATCGATCAAATACTTTCCACTTTAATATTAAACAACGTCCATCCTGTTTCACTTCGACGTGTTCGATTGAAGCGAGGTATAAGCATTTTCGTTATGCCTACAACTTGTTACGAAGGCCTGGCTCAATTGTCGCGTTACATTTCGTGTGTGAAACAACGAGCTGATAAAGCTAATCCGGTAACAGCGTGACGAAATTATGCGTACAGCTCACGTACGGACGTATAAATAGCAGGTGCCTGTTAATGAGCGAAATTTATTATCATATGGTCCAGTTATTGCGTCGGACCAGGCGTTATCTATTTCACTGCCAGTGGGAAAATCGCTTGACGTTCGCCTTACGAATGGCTTGTCGCGCTTACAAGATGTATAGTCGCCGACACACTTCGTTAGAACGACTACTTGTGGAGTTTACAGGGAACAAGGTCTGCTGTAATCTGTATCCTCGGAGTTGAACTGAACGAGCAACCCTTCTGCACAATCAATATTGATAATGCAGCGGAGCTAGCGTGTCTGTGTTCTTGAACATGGATGGAATAAGTAAGACACGCTATAAATGTCTATTGTTGCTTTAGACCAAATTTCGCGCGAGGAAAATTCACTGGCCAATTTCTTCTCTTTGAAACGTAATCAGATTCTTTCCGAAATTCTGTTCTTCCCTCCACTATTCCTTAAATTTCTCTCGACTATGCGTTATTTTTTATGCGGTTTTATAACCGTAAGTGTTGTTAATTTTCATAGAAAAATGTTGATGTAACAAGTTTCTTGCGAGACATATTTCTCGTGAAATTCTACAGATTTTTCAGTAGAAATCACGCCCATAAATCAGGGAAACCGTTTCCAGATAAATTAAGAAGTAGGAAACTCGTTTTACCTTAATCCGCTGAGAGCCTTTTTTCTTAGACATATCATCGACCTACTAAATTCCTTTTTTAAAATTTTAATTCGTTATTATCCCGTATAAAATACAACGACAAAGCGTTTCACGCTTTCCACTTTGATTTATTCCTTGAAATTGTAATATAAATAATTCACAAGCCCATATCGTTCGTATATTTCGATATAAAATGTAAATTGGCTGACACGATCATAAAAATGGAAGAATTATAATATTAAACGAGATTAAAAATGATATCCAGCCGTAAAATAAGAATAATAATTGTCGTACATTATTAATAATTATTACTTCGTAAATTCATTCCATTCGAGTCTTTAAAGTCGGAATATCGCGATCGTTTGATAAAGAAGGAAAAGTAATGACCTTTAAATCTGTTCGACGCGCGATACAATATTGTTTTGACCTTTTCCGCATAAATTCAATATATATTCATTTTATCAATCGAATATGCTAGATATATCGACTTAACCTCGCTACAAATTTCACCTGTATCGTTCACGCAAAATTGAATCAACCAACAATTTTCCTCGATCAAAATCAAAATTGCAATAACGATAAATCGTCTAGATATGTGACCTGTCGATTCTGTTTTCATGGAACGCGGTAAAATTACGCATAGCACCCTGGGAGCGAATATTTACAGCGCCACACGTGTAGATTCGTCGAAACCTTTCGTTAGTTTACCGAACTCCGATAAATCGTATCGATGAAATGTCAAGTAGACGTCGATAACTCAAATCAATGATTCTTCGCCATCTACCGGACAGAAAAAGTATCCGTCGTATAGTACCCCGATCGACGCGCCAAGTGACCTGTGATATCGATACCGTGGGAATAACTACAACGGTAACAAGCGTGCAAACGATTTCGCCAAGCGATATGCTTTCGAAACAAGTCCGGTAGTGTTGAGAATAGTTTGAATATTTTTTGATAGATGTCGATGCAGTCGAACGCGAAACGAAAACCATCCAATTAAAAAAGCAATATGTTCTTTCTCACTCGCTATTCAACGTTCCTTTATTTTATTCTTTTTTTCTGTGCTAATCAAAATGTGCAATCGAAACAGGTACGTCTCACGCGATTTTTATTCCGTTTTGAATTCAGTGAATAGGTTAAGGTGAATATTGCTTTGATAACTACGTGTTAATATTCACGATATTCGCATAATTCTGATTTCCATAAAGCAGGTCTGATTACGAAAGTTATCGAAGGAAACGTTATACAATATCGTATTCTCATGATTTATAAATCGCGAGCTACTCTATACTGCTACTTTAAATCTCACACTTCGCGACGGTAATATTTACCGTAATACGATATACCGTGCAAGGACATTGAAACTGCCACCGATTCGTGTCTAAATAAAGGGAAAAGTCGTTATACGATCGTTTTGCTACGATAGTACAAAAATAGTTGCTTAAACTTTGCGAGGAAAGAGAAAAGTAATTCGCACAAATATAAACCCGATATAGATACGAGAACGAGGCCGCATGCATAATGGAACCGAGTCGTTTGAAAATGTTGTTTGTTAAGACTGATTACTCCGATCGAATGATCCTCGATATTTCAACGATCGTTCGATTCTTTGACGATGGAAAGATTCATCAACGGTGTCCCTTAAACTTCGAGGAACACCCGCAATTATACGATCAGTTCGAAACGACTGCGAATCGTATAGTTACCGACGAAGGGTTGCTCCAATTATTTGTTTTAATATCCGATAGATGGCACACTACGATCGCGTGATTCAAATTGCAGTTTTCAATTGGCTGTTTCAGCGTATGCGGAATTCAACACTTCCAAAGGGCGGGGCACAGGCATCTGAATCTGTTTCAAAGCACATATTACGTTGTGGTCACGTTTTCTACGGTTGGTTATGGGGACTTTGTACCTGATATTTGGCCCTCTCAGCTTTATATGGTCATCATGATCTGCGTTGCTCTCATTGTTCTACCTACTCAGGTGCGTATCATATTTTATTTTCTTTAACCTTTTATTAACGTGCAACTGAGGTGATAAAATAATTCAAAAAATTTGCATCTAGTTATAGAAGTATATGGTAAGTGAAGAAACTTGCAATGATGAGAGATTTGACCTATGGTTGATTTTTTCACGATACGGTGGTGAAATTATTGCACCGATCATTTTTACGATATTCAACATGATTTCCCGCCATACACAACTCTACAAGGATAGCAAGTATACGGCCATTACTTTCTGCTATTCGAATGATATTTATCACCCCAAAAGTTACTGATCGCATGAAACTTTATTTCCGATTTAACGACGGATGTTACGACATCAAATGGCGCATGCGTGCTTCGACGATCGTAAAACTGCTATCGATTTTGCCTTGATCGCTGTTCGACGAAAATCTAAAGATAGATAATAATTCGAGACCTTCATATATAAGAAATTTAATGATCAGGAAATTGCTGAAACAATCTGAAGATATCGATTCTGAAATGTATCTATTATATAGTTATTATATAATATCATATACATTCTATACTGTAAAACTTGTCAAGGGTGAAGTTATACATTCGGAATTTGATAGAAAAGTTATCGTATAATATAGAAGGTAAGAGTTAACTTCAATAGTTGGCAGACTTTGTTTAATTAAAATCTATCATTACCAGTGAAACAATCTTGCATTGCGAAAATAAACCTTTAAACCAAGCAATCTGTTACTGCATGTGGTGGTATATGACGACGCAACGAAACTAACTTCGGCCAACACATCCGGAAGAGTACTTTCAGTTGTCTCCGGGGAGAAGATAGCAAATAGTAAAACCCGCCATAGACCACGTGTACAGAATTGTGTAACACGAAATTCCATAATACCAGCATTATGACAACTGACATGAAACGTGTAACAATCGTGGTCCTTTTATCTCCACGTCTGTGAGATACCTTTATTTGACGCTTACTAAAGAGATTTGAGTAGTAATAATGAAATAGCATATCTCTCATAATTTTTCATTACATGAAAAATCTTGAGTCATCTTTATTTGTCTATTACATTACAGTGACAGAGTTTAAGCGTGTGCATTTCTTTCGGAAAACAAAATTTAATGCCAGAAAAAATAGTAACCAAAAGTAAATCAAGAGAGAAAGTTGGTACAATCTAATTGTAATATCCATAGCAGTTAGATTAGATTAGGTGAAAGAAATATTCTAATTAAAAAACAACTCTATCGGCGCTATTAGGTTACTAACTTTGGTCATCCTATCTGTCCAAGTATTAATAGTTCATGTGGTTTTCCTAATGTTCAAGTACTTATTGACTCCTTGCCAACTAGTCGTATAATATAGTTAAAGCTCGCTCTGATTGATCATTACTGAAAATACCTAATAACCATAATCCTTGCCATGAACGGCGATATCTATAACGACTTCAGGTGGGCGAAAGTTCAGCAACAGCGCGAGATTTCCTTGGGGTTCTGACTCCTCCTTTATCGTCAGACTTTTGGAACTAATTTCTAATTTACCCTTCGGAAATTCTCATTGTCTAACGCATCTACAGGCCGTCGAGGACGCGAGACGTGAGTTTCTAAAATCTCTAGATTACAAACTCCAACTACTCTCGTATAGGTTTTACAATTTAAATAAATAAATTCTGACAATGCGCTATATACTCAGATCTCAAACATACTTGGACGTAGACGTCATTAACAATCTTAATCATTAGACGGGATGATACCTTTTATTATTCTACCTCTATAACTCTGGATACAACTTTAAATGAAATTCACATCTCCTCATCATCGTAAATGGCTTTGTTACCGCAATTAATCCACGGACATAAAATGAAATATTACTGCGTGCACAGCTCATTGTCAGCTCTGTTATCAAGCTTTCATAAAATCTACATACGTTATAATCTAAGTCATGCTCAAGTGGTGTCGGCAACGAGGCTTGATTAAATCCCTTAGCTGTGGAATCTAACCTGAATACGGTATCCTACTTGTTGACCGAGATCATTGACTAATGACAGTGGGTGATATCAAAGGGCAGCTGTCGATCGGCGGCACAGATTGCTATGACAGCGATAACTATGCGCTTCATCTGTCAGACCTGTCAATGGCACGTGATACTCATATTCTCATAAAAGGAATCCTTGAGACACACGTATACAGTAAATTGAAATTTGTCAAATCTTATCAATTAGTGTCTTCCAATTTTCTGAACTTGGTACTTTTATTTTGAATCGACATTTTTTTAATGAATTGTAGTATAGGTAACTAGTCTTTAAATTAAAAAATATATTTCAAGAATAGAAATATTATATTCTTTAATAAAAATTGTCAGATTCGATTATTATAGGAAGTAATTTTTTATTTTCGTCTTCTACTCGAAGAAATGAAATACGTGATTATTCTACGAAAAATAAGGGACTAATAAATAGCCGATATGAAGTGACACCATTTATTCCTCTAACAGTTCGAGCAGTTGGCTTTCACGTGGATGGAAAGACAAAAGCTAGGTGGCTCGTATTCCTCGCACAGAGCGCAAAGCGAGAAACACGTGGTGGTATGCAGTACAACGCTGCAAGCCGACACCATCATGGATTTTCTAAATGAATTTTACGCCCATCCCCTTCTACAGGTGAGAAATTCGATCGTGCAATTACTCTTTGCCAATTCGATTTCCTTCTCGATTTCCTTCTCGATTTTCCTCTGTCTACCGTTATCGCACCTTTTCAAACTCGCAAAGTTGACTTTAATAATTCATCAATCTTATTTTAATACTTTATTACGCTCGTAAAGGGAATCGAAGTCAAGAGTTCGACGCGAAGTTTAGAATCTTTTGTATTTGAATCATTTGCATTGAAAGTAAATGACAATAATTTGACGAATTCAAATACGTTTAGGACTACTACGTTGTACTATTGTCGCCAATGGAGCTGGACACCACGATGAGAATGATTCTACAGGTGCCCATTTGGGCGCAAAGGGTAATCTATATTCAAGGATCCTGTTTGAAAGATAGCGATCTCACCAGAGCAAGAATGAACGAGGCAGAGGCCTGCTTCGTTCTTGCTGCAAGGAATTATGCTGATAAAACCGCTGCTGATGAACACACGATACTTAGGTCAGTTTAACTAAAAATTGCGATGAACAATAGCAAGAAAAGATGATCGAAAAAGCATTTGATTTATAATATTTACGTACACAAAAGAATACGTAGTAAAAGAATCTGAGAAAGTATAATAATTTCGTTAATTGACATTCAAGTTTTGCATTCTATATCGTAATGGTCGGCAACAGGTCGTGGGCAGTGAAGGATTTTGCACCAAACGTTCCTCAGTACGTTCAAATCTTCCGTCCGGAGAACAAACTTCACGTGAAGTTTGCAGAGCACGTGGTGTGTGAGGATGAATTCAAATACGCCCTTTTGGCGAATAACTGTACGTGCCCAGGTGCTTCAACCTTAGTTACTCTTCTGCTGCACACTTCCAGAGGACAGTAAGTAGAAAATTTGATTTTTCCTCCGAGTAGACACGAGAGAGATTAACCCAGAATTCTTATGTAAAATGATCATTGGATAAGTTCCAATAGTAAAAAATGTTTGGTTTGTTCTTGTTCTTTAGAGAGGGACAGCAATCGCAGGAAGAGTGGCATAGGCTGTACGGTAAATGTTCCGGAAATGAGATTTATCACATTATCCTCGGGGATTCTCGGTTTTTCGGCGAGTACGAGGGCAAATCCTTCACGTACGCGTCCTTCCACAGTCATCGTAAATACGGAGTGGCGTTAGTTGCAGTCAGACCAGCGGAACTTCCGGAATTTTACGAAGACACTATCCTCTTAAATCCTGGTAAAATGCAATATGAAATAATCTAATTTATATATATTAATAGTCTAATCTTTTTTAGCTACTCTTGCTCGAAATGAAATTAAAATTTAAACTTATAACAGCATTGAAATGAAACATGTTAATTATAAAACAACTACTATCTATTTAACATCAACACTCCAAATCAGCATATCGATTCTTCAGAAACCCTTGTAAACCCAAACTTACAATAAATTGAATTCTTCAAGAACTCAAGATCTACTCGATAATGAACAACTCGATTTTGCCACAAGGTCCGCGTCACATAATGAAGAAAACGGACACCTGCTACTATATGAGCATCACAAAAGAGGAGAATTCTGCGTTCGTGGTGGCGAACAACCAGACCGGAAGTGGCACAGAAGGAATGCAAGTAGTCGTGGAAACGAAAACTGATGGGACCGGAAACGTGAACAGTAGCTCGAGCAGCAACACAACCACCAACAACACTACCACCACGATGAACTCGGGCACAGGGGCAGGCACCACGACGACGACCACCACAATCTCGACCAGCTGCACGATCGCCGGTGGTGATGGGAACGGTACTGCAAACAAGCCTGGTGCTAACGAGCACCATCGTAATTCCAACAGTTGTAACAATGCGCTGAACGAAACAGCTTGCTGCAGGCAGGAGACGACCTGCACGGGGCCCCGTGGACAGAGCGTACACGGTACTCAGACACACAGGGCCCCACAGGTTATTTTGCAGGTCCTCCCTAGCACGCCCACACCACTCGAACACCACAACATACTCGCATCCGATGTCCACCGTGAGTGTCGCATGCGCTTGCCTTTACTTTCTTTTCTTTATTCTTACTCTTCTTGGTATTAATTCGTTTTTATACTCTCTTCTCTTTTCTATGACTCGCGATGTGTATATTTGTAGTTTCATTATATTCGTTTCTCTTTATCAATGGACAGCTTAATTTACGCAAAGAAATTTGAAAATTTTGAGATGACATTTTGAGATTACATCAAAGATTTGTTAGAGATAGACTTTTGTTAAATGTACATCATAGTGAGTATTTATTACTCACGGAGATAAATTGAGCCAATTGTTTGTATTCGAATAATTAAAACAGTTGGGGCAATTTTTATAGTTTATTTACGGTCTTATTAATAAATGTTTATGTATCATAATAGTAAATTAATAGAACAAACGATGTATGATAATGTAAGATTAAAGGAGATTTTATACGCACTAAACTAATAGTAATTTAGATACAAATGTTTTGAATTTGTATTGTGTAATGCTTTAATCATAGGATTCAATTGATACTGATCATTAATTACCATTTCTATCAGTGTCATCGATTTGCAGCTTTGCATGCAGTAAATTGAAATGCATATGTACAAAAGTGGAGATGATAACTTTAGGACTTTAAATATTAAATTATAGTTTTCTACACAGTATTTATAGTCTGTGCTCTATGAGAAAAGTATTTTTATTTTCAAATTCATTCTGCTTTCACTGATAGATCCATCAAATTATAGTATAAGTAAAAACAACGAATCGTACAACATTTGAGCTTGAAAGCATGGCTTTATAAATTAATGCAAGCAACGCCTCCTTTATAGCGATCATATTATAGATGTATGTTGCTGCTGAAGTATGTGCATGTCTAGAATGCGAATTTATTGTATAAGGATATTTTCTATCGATATCATTTGACTCTAATTAACAAGACTGTGACACATTTTGCATAACCCATTTATTCGAAACTACGGTGGATATCAAAATTAGAAATCAAATATTTAATAAAATATATATGGTCGATAGATAGACAGATGATTTTATTAATTTTTTTTTATTTAAATAGTACACACTAGTTTTGACCACTGATAAATGATTAAGACAACTATACACACTACAAAATGGCGTTGAAATTTACAACGGGGAAGGACCTCAGCATACAATGATCTTCAATCAAAATAAAAAAGCTGCAATATACGTTATAATTAGTAGATATATTTGAAAAACATCACTTTGTTTACATCACTTTGAAAATTAAACAAAAAAGAAATACAGTTATTTAAATGATCTAAAAAATAAAATGTAAATAGAATTTGTAAAATACTGAACTTATATTCATCATGTAGTCTAGAAAATTTCTTCTTTTGTACACAAATTAATATTTCTTACAAAATGTTTTAGAGAATGAAATATTTTTACACCTCTCTTTTTATCATAATGAATTATATTTTTATTTCTTATAAACTTTTTAATATTTCGAAAAAACCTGCCTAAATAATTTTTAGTAACAGATCTCTAATTTTATAGCAACCTATTTAGATCCAGGGGGGTTTGGAGATTCGCGGCAGTGTTTGAAGGATGGAGGATCTACGCCGCAAACACCAATAACTGGAAATCACTTGGACGTACCACGATCCATAGATCCGAATCCGAACCTGCTCAGTCCCGAAATCCTTACACAAAGAAGAGGTAAATTAATAAATAAATTAAGCCTTTTTCTATATTTAATTAAGCAGTAAAGACAAGTTCGGTACTATACAAGTAGTCTAAGTCAACCATTACAGATACAAGGTATGCATTTCAAAAAATTTTAAAGAGAAAGCATCACATGTACATGTACAAAGGTACTGTTTCATTACAGGAAGTAGAAGACCAAGCATTTTACCAGTACCAGACATGTTAACGAGTTCGACCTTACATCTTCCTGGTCAGGAATCCTTAGATCACGAAGGTGATGAGTCCGAGGATGAAATGGACGACGACGTCCCTTGGAGATCACCCAGCGAGAAAATAGCGTGAGTATAATAAACTCATGGTCACTATTCATGTCATCCTTTCACGTCCAAGGTCGCAAGGATTGAAGGTACAAGGTCTCACGATATATTTGATACCCTCGTGATCATGAGGAAGCTAACAGTCAAAGACTAGATCGCTATAAATTTATAAATATATTTATTAGGTAGACGAGAAAGCTGGTTTCCTCTCTTTGACTAATCTTTTTGATCTATGTACTGAAGCACGATCGTGAAAACCTTTATAAGCGAAATGATCTCGCACTCTCTCGGGCACTTGCATGACACGGTCTCTTGTGCATCGGTCGTATTTTGTGTAAACTATTTTCACGTACATATCTATATCTCTATATATATATATATTATATTTACTTCTATACATATCCGATGAATGTACCTTGTTTGTCACTGTTTTTATACTCTAAATATTGTACATTATATCTTTACGGTATTAGTCTTAGGAAAATGATACTGGCTGAGATTATTTAAATTATTTTTTGTTCTAAATTTATACCAGAGTCTACCATCAAGGAGTGCCAGTATTTTCTTGGAAACGTATCAAAGGTACACTATGAGATCGCGCTCTTGATAAAATGTTCACTTTCGAAATTTTGTTTACATTGATCGTATGAGCCTGATTCAATTAAGCAAATGAACATCTGCGCGACCTTATCAGCCAGTATCTATTACAAGAAACTAAGTTCCGCAGCTACGCTGCAGAAACTCTGCACCGTGCTCATCTTATTTCTGCACCCTTAGATGTTACTTCCTGTGATCGTCTATTCGACGTGACGTGATCGTGCCCTACCACATCCTTTATTTCACAATTTCGTAGTATCTTCGACAGTACCAAATTTTCTCCCTTTCCTCTCTTGTCCAATGCAATATCTAACCTTCTACATGTCGAATTTCCCTAACAAGGAGCCTTTGAAACAAAGTTTCGACTCGATACAAAGCATCGAATTTGAAATAAAATTTGGTCGCACGAAAAAATTGTTGTCGAACAAGGAAATTTCCATGCCGAAACAAGCGACGTCGTGCGATCCGAAAAGTTCGAATGTCACGGTGACAAGAGACAGACAGGGCGAAAAAAGGTAAAAGTTTTCGAGCGCGAAAGGTCGATGTCACGCCAGCCTGTCATTCACCACCCTAAAATACAATTAAACGCAAGTTTACGTTGATGGTCGGTCTGTCCTGTCTGAATGTCTCTCGATGCCTGTGCCACACTAATCGACCGTCGATGGTATTGAATCGCTGCTCGATGCTGTCCTGCCTGACACCCTATATGTCCTCATGGATGTTTTCGATGTCTTCCTTCCTGCATCGTCTTTATGCACTGCCGTCTTCACGCACGACCTTTGCCCAGCAGTTTCAAAGGGTGAGTTCACTTTTTACGCTTCTGTATAAACTGTCCTCTCGTCTCTCCTCTTGCAGGGAACGCTTGGAATATGAACCAGAAACAATAATCTTAACGTCCTGCATTCGATTCTTCTCACTTCCAGACTAAACAATCGCAAAAACAATTATAATAAAATAATTAAACAATTAAAATAATCTATTATAACTAAAAGCAGAATAGACCCCCCTTTTTCCATAAGAGATAATATTTTTCGAGATACCATAGTCGAAGGTTCAGTGAAAATAGAAGTTGCTCGTGAAAGTTTGAAGAAAAGAAATTGCTTCTAATTCCTATGAATTTTAATTTAATCTACTACTCCGAACGTTCCCTCTCTTATCGCATACGAAACAAATGGACAAACATCGTAATTAATTATTTAGCTAGAACTGGTCTGGTAATTTGTCAAAAAAGTGAATTAGTTCATGCTCCTGTGATATTAATTTAGCGAGACAGTTTCCGCAGCATGCATATTTTAGCGGAAGTAGTGCCGCGTGATTGCGAGGCACACGCAAAGAAAAGGGCGCCGGAAGTTGATAAAAGGGGTCGCGTAGATACGCAGCATCGGAATTTATTAACTGATCGAGGCGAACTTTAATCACCTACATCGAAGTTCGTCGTTTCATTCGGTTTGTTGAATCGTTTGCATCGGAACCAGCACCGAATTGAAGTTCGGTACTCCGATATGAAACACGCGGGGTTGCGAAGTGAATGAAGTTTACGAAAATGTTGAACATGGCCGAGGTGAACTTTCCATCACGTTGGATTGATCAATTTAAAGGTACTCGTTCAGTAAGCAACAAATTTGTTCGATACGACTGATTTATATCTTCGAAATAGCTCTCTTCGGCAATCGAACAACTTTCTGGTAAAACATGTCTGATAAAATTTTCATAAAAGTTTGGTTCAAATTAAATCGAGATATTCGCAGGGGTATTAGTGTATTATCGATGTAATATTAATGGAGTAATGTAATATGTAAATTATATGTTACAAATTATACGTAACTAGGTATAAATAAATATGTAAATTATATATTGCATTATTACTGTGATATAAATTAATGCGATATTGAAATAACGCGTAATGGACAGTTAGAATATGGTTATTCTGCATTGTCTGAATTGACCTTAATAAATGAAATTCCCATAGAAATGAGAAACATACAGATACCAAGCGCTCCTTCATTTAAACGTTGACAATTTATGCATTCCCTTTGAATATGTACGAACAATCTGCGATAGTTTACGTGTATCATAAAGCGCAAAAATACTTTTCATTACATGATCTCAATTTTTATCCAGAATTTTATTTATCACTAATATATGCTTCTCGCAAATCTTGCTAAAAGTTACGAAGAAAAGTAAATACTGAAAATATGTTATTCGATACTTTTACTATGCAAATTGTTCTTTAGATGTCTTAAACACGTTATTTCGCATAATTTCTTTAGACGTGTATTATTTACACGCGAGTTGTGTAGCTAGCATGATCGGTTCACCTATTCTTGGAATTTCTTTTTGCCGTGATAACCACGTATATAAATTAATTTGCCTATATATAATGCATTTGGATCTTATAGATCTGTTTCATGTAAAGACACATCATGACGTATAGTTGGATAGTCTATAGATAGGTAATTCGAACAGGCATGATCTTCGTATATTTATAGACAACGATTCAACTATTCTGGTACTAGTTATTCGCTTTCGTCTATAAATAAATGACAATCAATTTGTGTTGAATATATGTGGTAGGAATAGCAGGATTATGCGACAATTTTAGTCTCATTGCACTGTGCATGTAACATAGGTTAAAAACCTATTGTATTAGTCTGTTGCCTTAAATAGTTTATTATTTAAATTGAAAATAAGGGGATTATTCGTTCGAGAAATAATTTGAAGAATTTCTGTCTAGAAAGTAATTCGATCGTCAAATAACTGTTACTCTAGCTTTATTTAAAATCTTTTCTCATATTTTTACTACTCTATAAATTCGCACATGCTTGACACTATTCACGCAGTACAATACCACAATTGCTACTGCATCGAAAATCTAATCAGCACGATACGTTTGCATTCGATATTATGAATCCTGTAGGAACATGTTTTCTCTGTTCCAATCTGCATACGAAAAATTATTAAAATAATTCAAGAAAATGTCCCAGGTGCTTATGGACATTGGTCAATCTTAACTTGACGACTGTAGTATTCAAATGTAGATATTGTAAAAAATTTTAATATATTTTAGTAAATAAAATAATTAGTAGGTCGGTATATCAAGAAACATTCGTAAAATAGTAGCTTTATTCCATAGTTTATTACCGTTCCTGTGCTTTCTATTTTATTATGGTAAAAAATTTGAAGCAAGATAGTTAAACGCTCTTCTCGTGCATTTGAAAGCTCACACACGCTTACAGAGTCAAATGTTATGCATGCCGCTGTATGAATTATGCAGCAATTTAATCCAGTATTGACATTGTTGTAGGATCGTTAAGGGATTTCCACCTGTTTCACCCTTCATAGGCGTGTCACCGACGTTGTGCTACCTATTGAAAGAAAAGAAACCGCTCTGTTGTCTTCAGCTTGCACAGGTAAAATATTTTACATTGTATCTTGTAATGCGATTATTGAATTTCAAAATCATAATTTAAATCTTCTTGATTCGTAGGTGTGCCAACATTGCAGCTACAGAAACGCCAAAGAATATAATTGGCAGAATAAGACCATAATCTTGGCAGCTGATTACGCCAGCAATGGGATTTATAATTTCATAATTCCTTTAAGGGCTCATTTTAGGTACCCCCAAAAATAATTTTCACGGTTATACAAAAGTCTTTTATATGCTCCGAAAATGTTCAATGAGATATAGACTGTAACATTAATGTAATTAATATAAATAATGTTAATGGATTTTAACAGATCAAAAACTTCTCTGAATCCAATCATTCTTCTGCTGGAACGAAAACCGGAAATTGCGTTCCTCGACGCTGTGTCCTATTTTCCGTTGGTATACTGGATGGGAGGAACCATCGACTGTTTGGACGATCTTCTTCGCGCCGGCATCACTCTTGCGGAGAATGTCGTGGTCGTAAACAAGGAACTTAGCAATTCCGCGGAAGAAGATACCTTGGCTGACTGTAATACAATCGTAGCGGTTCAAACGATGTTCAAGTAAGTACTTGAAAATTTTTCACGCGTCCCGAAGCACGGAAAACACGTATACAATACTTAAAATAAATGAAAATATAAAAATGTATTTAAATACTAGTAATCAATATCCTAACTGTAACGTTTTAAATTGAAATTATATGTACAAAAGTAGAAGAAATAGAATCATTTAATTCCTCTTCTTTAATTTCTTCCGTCGTTTTGATATATTTAGAATTGTATTATGCAATTAATACATTATTAAAAACATTATTTATGTATTTGTAGATTCTTTCCAAGCATAAAAAGCATAACGGAGCTCTCACAGTCTAGCAATATGCGTTTCATGCAATTCAGAGCACACGACAAGTACGCTCTTCATCTCAGCAAAATGGAAAAGGTACCTCTTCCTATTGTATTTGATATTAATTTTCGTAAGCGTCCGAAAAATCTGTAATTAATAACTCACTTTGATCTTTCAGCCATGATTAATTCACTAATTGTGAAATTAAATAATAATATACGTTCATTTGCGAAATATTAGTAAAATATATATTTAACAAATTTTTATATAAAGAGAAAGGAAAGAAAAATAATTGCAAATAGAAAACGAATGTTTTGAAGTTATTTTGACGTCAAGTATGAAAGTAACATTTTGTACTCAAGTGCATTCTGGTGTACTCAGTTTACTTTAATACTATATCGACTGTTATAGACTTCCTAATTAAGAAACTAAACTTTCAATAGCGCTTGATTTTCTAATGCTATGTAGAATTAGTTCTCTTAGACTGCTTCATGTTCTCACAACGATACTTGAGTTTATAAGCGCATATACTTGACCTTTACTTTGTTACCTTATACGTATAAAGGAAATTTTATTATACTATGTGTACGGGACGACTAAGATTGTTCTCCTTGGTGGAAAAGGCAATCATCTTTGAGACCTTCCTCTAACAACACTCAAACAAAATTCTAAAAGCAATTTGTACGTTGAATTAGCTCGTACCTCAACATATACTACATATAATATGTATATACATACACATATACTATAACTCAAATTTAAATTAAATATGTTTTTACATAAATTTATTCGATATAATGACAAAAGTATTAATCAATTTGATGAATACAATTTCATAATTTCTGACTATTTTTTTAATTTTCTTTACAGAGAGAAAAGGAAAGAGGTTCTCACATATCCTATATGTTTCGATTACCTTTTGCGGCTGGCAGTGTCTTCAGTGCCTCCATGCTGGATACTCTTCTTTATCAAGCATTTGTGAAGGATTACATGATAACGTTTGTGAGATTGCTATTGGGTGTAGATCAAGCGCCAGGATCCGGTTTCCTGACATCGGTAAGCAATTATTCTAATTGATCTTAACATCGGTAAGCATAGTATTCTAATTAATCTTTATTTATTCTTTATTACAATATTACATATTTACAGTAATATATTATGAAATTAATATTCAAGTTATACTTGTAACAATATCAAAAATAAATTAGCTTAAATCCTAAGTGTTACTATACTATTTACTTTTAGATGAGAATCACAAAGGACGATATGTGGATCAGAACCTACGGCCGTCTCTATCAAAAGCTTTGTTCAACGACGTGTGAGATTCCCATTGGTATTTACAGGACGCAGGACACCACGATTTCGGACACGTCTCACGTGAGTAGACAATTATTCCTCCTTGATAGACAAATATGATTATAAGTGATTGGTTCGTGTACTATACATTTTCGTAAGGGCAGGAAACAACTTTTTGAATGGCGGCTGTGAGTAGCGCATGGTTGTACTCCCGCTCTATCTCTTGCTCTGTATCTATCCCGGTGTCAGCTCGTACAGCGTTTTTAGAGACTTTTGATCCCTTTCAACGAGAATCAGAGGAGTGTAGGACTTTTGCATCTTGTTAAAACGGTGCTCATAGCACGTCCTTCGATCCTGAACGTGTTCGTTTCTTTGAACCTGCATCGTGTTAGAAATATTACATATATATATACACGTATATATATATTAGTGTCAACCGAAGCGCTTCTTCCGTCGATAACGCGTTATATCGACCAATCGATGATTAACTTTTGGTATGCTTCTGTGAGTACACGATAATTCTTGGATACGAAACGTGGTATAATATAGTTATTCAAATAGGTGGTATTAGTTTATTTCTAAATAATCATTGAGTTTGAATGGTCACTGTGATCTGCGATGCTTCGAAAATGTAGCAATTTGCTATTATTAGATCTTAGTTCGTAGATAATTTAATTTTCCAATAGAACTAGTCAGTTCATAATTCATTTCATTTAACATTTTAGTTCGTTATGTAGTAACTTATCTCAAGAAATTTGCAATATTTGTATAAATGGATTCTCAAGGCATACGTTACAGGTTACAGTGAACATTTGGAGAGAAAAGAATAAAACTATAGAATATCTTATTTATAGTACTGACATTTATATACTTCTAATATGAAACTTCTTAATTTACTTTTAAATTTCAATACAGGTACAGGATGTTGCGTAAAAACTTGTTGTAATCACGAAATAAGCGATCTTCCAATTTGAAGTACCTAGAAAAACTAAGAAAATCTAGAAAAGAAAAATGTTTTAAACATTTTCAAAAGTCCATTGTAATCAATTTCTTCAGCTACGAGTTGATTAGTGTTCATAAATCCACAAGCTTTATTTCTCGGTTCCTTTACAAGCATCCTGTACACTCTACCACCGCTTCTACGGAGGAAGCTCAGCAAACAATCGTCAATGAACATGCGCAATCGTAGAGTAATAGCCACTGATCAAGTACAATAAAATGAAACGAAAACCACGATCGAGCAGCGGCGTGCGTGCGAAATGACGACAACGGTGGGCTATCCTTAGTAAGGGTAGAATTGCTTATCGTTTTGGCAGGGCGACTCAGACGCGGAGAGCGACGCCGGCGTCGGCGTGACGTACAAGGTGCGTCATTCGGCGGCAGCTTCGTGCCTTGCGAATTGTGCCACCCGCGACAAGGGTGCCTCAGCCGTGAGTACAGAGTCGACGTTGTCTGGTCGCCGTTTATTCTCTCGATCGACTTTCTCTATATGTATATTGTTCCCATACTTTTCCTCTTTATATAATCCTCGTACGCCGCATCTCTATTTCTGTTTCTCTGACTCACACTCTGTTTCTTCTCACGCATACTTCTTTCTCAATTGCTCTATTCCATGCCTTGGTTCTCCTTTCGTTGGTGTTTGGAAAGCTCGTCACCACGCTGCCATATTGCAGAGCGCATGCCCAGTGTACCAAGCAGTCAGTGGCTTCCGGCCTGAACGCTCGAGAATCTCTGCTCGTCTTCACTGCCTACATTGCTCTCTCGATAGACCATTGAGAGGATTCACACTTGAGTTCTTGACGATTAACTGTGACCACGTTGGATGGACTGTGATTGATAAAATTGTCGTTGAATTTTATTTTACGAATACATTATTTTGTAGTATATCATTCGCAATTGTCATTTGATACTAAAAATATAGGAACTTATTTATCAATCAGGGGTCTGCCCAGAAAAGCATTAACAATGTGTTACTCGTACGTTAAAAATAAATATATCTTTTCATAACTGAAAATTAAAATCCATTCATTTTTTTCCAAAACAGTACTCCGTGAGCCTCGGAGATGAAGCGAGAGACAACCACGCCCAGCAGATCGAAAGAGCCGAAATAGCGAATCTGGTTCGTTCCCGAATGGAGTCGCTGAATCTACCAGTAGCCGACTACGACGATGTCTCTGAGAAACGAAACAGTCTATCCTACGTGATCATCAACCCCAGCTGCGATCTGAAGCTCGAAGAAGGCGACATCGTGTACCTTGTACGGCCAAGTCCGTTCTCTGCGCAGAAAACATTCGAACGACACAATTCGAGGAGGAAAAGTAACATCAGCTTCTGTTCAGCCCAACTGGTATCACAGATGAGCGCAGCAGTAGCCTCAGCTGGACTACCAGGCGCTGGAGTAGGAAGTCGTCGAGGATCAGGAATCGGTTTGCCAAGGGCTCCTCCATTGGGTACTACAAAATCGAATTCCTTATCCTTACCAGACAGTCCAACAGTGGCTGGTACACTACGTGGTCGTTCCAACTCTTTAAGAGTGGTCGACGATATTCTGCTGAGACGTAGCAATTCGTTGAGACAAGGATTAACAATAAGTAGGAGAAAGAGTAGTTTAGAGGACATAGGTCTGGGTGCTCTATCGCATCCTTCAAATCATAACCCGATTAAAATAGCTCTGAATGGATCCATTGGTTTGGAAGTGACTCCGCCTGAGGAGGGCTCTCAGACAGGTTTCGCCAGCAACACGGGTATATTGGACATTGGCCTGCCCTCTATGCCAGAGTTAACCGCTGCTCTCGGATCTAACTTAGATCCTGGCTTAGGTGGATCTCTAGGTGGACTGTACGATCCGCCTAGCCTTCAGTGTCCATTAGGATCACAGTCACCTCAGATCCAAGGCACTACGCAGGATCCACAACACATACAAGGGACAATCGTATGATATAACCTTATGTGGGGACGCAGGCTCTCCGGCGTGGTTCGAAACAAATGGCTGTAGCGTTCCCACATGACACGTTAAGATCACTAGGTGGGATGTTGATTCTCAGCATCCTGATTGTCGATGATTTTGGTGGGATTGAATGGTGATGACGATGATCGTGGGATTGTGAGACGGCCGGAGAGCAAGGTGTTTCAGTGACACATTGAAGATGAAAATGCTGTGACCGGACTCGGACGAACACAGTGAACAGCTTAGTTAAATTTTTTACTCCATTCTACTTTGGTAGTTTGAGTTTAGCTTAGCGGCGATGTCATGGTTCACACGAACCATCGGGGACCTAAACGCGGCGACGTAGAGTCGCGACTGTGATACGCCAGAATGCTGATCCTTCATTTTGTACATCTGAGCGGAGCTGGGCAGATTCTGCATTCGCCACTTAGAAGTGACACATTTTAGGTAATCGTTACGAATTATTGTTCAAATATATGGTTCAACGAGTGACTTTGCTTTAAGTGATAAGTGTCCTATTAATAATCTCTGACGAACTTTCTAATCTTTTCTTCTTGTTTGATAAATATGCTTCTGGTTTATGACAATCTAATCGATTACATCGCTTTAAAAATATTTACTAATCCTACTCGATGCATTAGCATAATATTTATCGATGTATTTAAAAAAGCGTTCGTGACAATTTCTTTAACAACTTTGAAAACTGACAATCGCTTTTTAAATTTCATAGACTCGTCGATGAGAATCTGCACAATCAGGAATGATGAAAAGTTTTGAAAAAGGAGATATATACCAGAAGTATTACAGATTTAAATTACTTAATCGGTATTAATAAGAAAAATATAATCGATGAAAATTATAATTGAATGATTATTCGATTAATCATTTCGTTTATACAATGCCCAGTTCAGCCGACGTATAGTTGTTTCAACGAAGCTACGATACTGTTTTAATACTAATTCTATATTTGTAGATAGTGCGATCACAATTAGGTTTTCAACAACCTAATTTGTTGCGAGGTTTATTTGAAGATATTTGTTAATATATCTTGTGGTGTGCGTAGTAGGCTATGTTCTTAAAACGTTTTGCTCTCTAGTCGACTCTGGCGTCTTGACCTCCGTGATTCTGCTCGAGATTTTAGCAATTCAGTCGATCATGAATATATGGTAGATCATAAAACTCGTGGTAAAAGTGCGCCAGAGGTCCAGTGACGCAATTAATCGATCGAGAAGTTATTAGAGCAAAGAAACGAAATCTGTGACGATGGACAATGATCAAAGATCTTATTTCACATTTTAAGATTTTATCGAATATTAGAATCTACTTCCTGTTTGGTTCTAACCTAGGCCTCATCAAATATATAATTATAATTCTTCGAGATTTTATTATATTTGTGCCTGATTAATTTAATTTCGAATAACGTGATTAACGAAGAAGCCAGAAAGAAAAATCCATATTGAATTCAATATGGAATAATTTAGGTATATAAATTGTCCAGAAAGATTATTCTTAAATTCATAATAAAGAAAAGTCTTGTCTTTCGTCACATTCTCGAGATAGCTAACAGAAGTAGGCAAGAGAAAAGAAATGTCTCCCTAGTGCAAACTCCGATTCTTGCGTAGAATCACGTTCGAGGGGTGAACGTGAGATAATTTTATACTAGAACCAATTTACGACAAGAGTATATGATATAAATATGATTATAAATATAAATACACGACCATTTGAATCATATCATGCGAGGAACAGAGAAACACCGATCAATGAAGCATTATTATATGTATAGAGAAGACGAACAGAATTTCGAGCGAGTGTCAGAATGACCAAATCGAGATTTCAAAATCGATTAGATTTAAAAGTCTATTCAGGGCCATAAGCCCGATCCCAGGTTCGCGAAAGAGATAATCGTTCAGTCGAGGATGTAGCTGCGATTCGAAGGTTGCTCACTTCAATGCAAACATACTCTTTTCCTCTCCTCTTATAATTAGTTCGAAACAGGCAATCCTGGTTAAAATCATTTATCGACATTCTTCGAATTTATAATGTTTAGTCAAACGAATTGTTTGTTCTTGTCGATAGAAAAGGGGACAAGAGAGACGAAAAAGTAATAAGGGAAAATTAGAGAAAAAAAAGAAAAGTTTCGACAATCCGTTTAATCAGTTAGGTGAATACGTTAGGCGTCGTTAGGAACGACTTAATTGTATGTATATTTCTTGACTCGGAGCTTCGAGCCAGTTGCAATCATTTTCTCGACCAATTTACACGTTTTCCCGACCAAACGACACCTTGTCGAGTACCTGCTTCGATGCTGCTTCCGCTACGCCCGTTTGGTAATCCTGTTATCAGCGATCGGATTAGCTTGACTTTCTGGTTGTTGGTCATGGAAAGATATTTGTCGTGATAGCCCAATCAGATGAGGCGAATGCCTCAATAGTCGTCGAGTTCAATTGAAAGCGATGGTTGATTTATTTGCACGTGGTAGGAGAGAAACGAATGATCTATTGTAACAATCCACTGTCCCTTTGCACAATTTTCTCACGGTATCAGAGATGTCTTTTAAATTATTAAATATGATATTATAACAATATTTAAATATAATATTACTATTATTATATAATGTTTAAACATAACAAATAGTATTTCTATTATATTTAATGATATTAAATATTTAAATATATCCATATTATTTTATAAAGTATAATATTATTTTATAAAGATTAAAAAGAGTTATAATATGATAAAAAATTTGCAAAGATGATACACGAAGAAATTTTTATTCTCATATTAACAGACATGCTTGTCGTTAATTTTAGACGTTGTATATATAATCTCAAGTCCACCAAATTAAATTAGGATAAGAAAGGATTTACGAAATGATCTCTAACTTGGCTATAACAGACACTGATTCAAATCATTGTCGAAAAAAACCAATTAGTGCAAAAGGACCCACGTGGGATGTTATTTAGAACAAGGCCAATCGAAACCAAAGAGAGTCTCCAATTTTCATTGTATCGTATAATGAAATCAGTCTGTATAATTTACATTGCTCGTTACTCTATTTAACCGAGAATGCAAATGAATTTTCCTTAGCAACCAGTCGCTGATCCGAATCCGCAAACATTTTACACTCTCTTCGAATATTTCTTCGACCCCTTTTTCCGCCTCTTTAACTTTCTGTCTCTCATTAACTCTCTGTCTTTCTCACGTTGATTAGCGTAACGAAACCCGTCCCGTCTACGAACGTTGATCATCTTCGTTGACGCTGATGGTTCGTAGAGTTTTGTACATAGAATTGAAAAGCAGCCGTGGTGATTTATCAGGGGTAACGATGATTTTCTACTATCGACGAAATGAAAAAGATCCTAAAAACCGGCGAACGCTGTGGCTTAATCCTGAAAAAGAAATTCGATGAACATATAGACGTTGAAGGTCAAAGAATATTTAGAACATTGGAGAAATGCGATCGATGTGTAAATTAAATGAGTGGAAATGTAAACTTGAAAGTTTAAGAACATCGATGGAAATTGAAATATATAAGATAGTAAGACTGTAAGATAAATAATTGTGTGTTGCGAGCTTCTATTTAATTCTCTATAATGCAATACTTATATTAAGTTTCGAAATTTAATATCCCTGAATATGTAAGACATGACCTATTATTTTTAAGTAGCTCAGAATATAGAAAGTTATAGTTTCTACTTTCAGATTTCGTAATTGGTTAATACTGGTGCCCAATTTTTTGTAATTTTGACAATCAAGTTTCATTTATAACAAATTTCATTAGGAGCCAAATCAATAAATTTTTTATTTCGATTATAGAGGATTAAATAAAAGCTGAATAGCCTCCAAGTAAGCAAAACAAAATTGCGAAACAATTATGTCTAATATAGGGACACGATTAAATACAAAAGATTACAAAAATTTCGACGCCGTTCTCGCAAAATCTAGCGAGGTCAATACAAATCTTGTATTTTTCGATACTAAATGGTTTCCACACTGTATCTCTACCGATTTAACAATCGAAAGGAAAACAAAAAAAAGGAAGATCAATGAAAGCATCAAGAGATAGCTAAATAAATAAATAAAAAAGAAAAAAGTAATCGAAATCGTAGGAAGTATTAACACAGGGACATTGTTCTAACAGTGTACATAGTTTAATTGTCATAGAATCGATCGAAAACCAATGTGACCTGAAACTAAAGCGAGTAGCGTTATTAACTATGCATTGTCGTTCAACCAAAAGCGATGTGAAAGTAAACTGTTTCGAGTGTATGTGAAATATCCTAGTCAAGTCTGACATAAGAAAGCGATTGTCCACGACTCCGTTAACATTTGTATAAACATTATCAACGACGTGTAACCGTGAAACTCTGGTATCCGCGAACGAGAGAGTGAAGTTTTCTATTAACGAACATAAATGGAAAAAAAAAGAAATAAGAAAGAAGAAAGGAAAGAAATATCAGAGAATTATCGATTTGGAAAATAAACGTTAGCATAAATTTAAAGAATAAAGAAACGCGAACGTGTCGCGGATATGTCACTATGTTAACAATGGAGATTAATATTACGGTAATATTAAGAAACTTCAGACGAGTATATATCAGAGAAAAGTATCGTTGTGTCTTCATAGGAAAAACCAATGAACATTTTGATTTATTGCCGCGTGAATCCTCGGTCGATAACTCCTTCGCAAGTTCCTTCTCGATCATCAGTCGATCGCAAGGGTTCTGCAGATTAGGTTATGAAGTAAACTGCCGAGTGTGCAATATCGAAACGATAAGTTATCTCGTTCTGCTGTTTCATTTTCTTTATTTTTCTTTTTCATACCTTTTTCGGTGACATAACACGCAGTTTAACAAACCATTGCTTTACGTGAACGAAACAGAGTGTGTTTAAATAGTAAATATACGAGATAAATTGATTTTCGATGGACATTGCGTTGAGTTTCATCCTCTACTTGTTTGTAAGCTCGATGAAGATAAATCGCGCGGGCAGCGTTCATTGGAATTAATTGTAGAATTATATGTGGAATTTTTACGTGTCTAATGAATATTGTGTTAAAGGATTTTTTCGTTGGGTGCATTTTTCACCTCGCGATTCGGTGTGATTATCACCGAGATACGTTGCAGTGATTCTATAGAGAAGTTGTCTCTTTTATGCTACAGGTTTTCTATTTTTATTCTTACCAAAAGAGAATATTAATTAAAAAGCATTGGTGGATATAATTTACAAGTTCATCGTTTATCAAATATTGAAATTAAAGTGATTTTTATAGTTAAATTGACAACTAGTCCTCGTAAGATTAAGTTTCGATCCTAAACATGATTTCCTACAGATTATAATTTGCAGAAAATATCGATTCAATCCAAGAGCAAAATTAAATTCTTCATATTTATACGAGTTCTGCCTCGTAAGATTCCGATTTATTTATATCCTCGTGTTCCAGAATTTCATCACAACGCTGTCGTTTTGTCAATTAATTAAGAAAGCAAGACCCAAACTGTACAAAATCGCTAAAAAATACAGAAAGAGAATTTTCATTCGATGTTTCGCGAGTAAGGTGAAAGTACATGTTCCCTTTTCCGATCGATGTCAGAGCACCGAAGTCCCGGTGAAAAATATTTTCGTTTCAGTCGAAGTCGAAACGGGAACATGGAGCCCGACGAACGAATCTCGAGGGCCCGGCGTTTCAGTGTCGTCGAGCTCGTTCCCACAGTGTAAGAATTAAAAATTAATCCCTGACCACGAAAGGAACTACGAACGGCTGTATGTAATGTAAAATAAAAGCAGAAAAACAGAGAGAGAATGTATCTATATCTATATATATATATATACATATATATATATGTATATATATATACCACGTGACATGTTGTCACGCAACGCGTGCATGTAAATTTATTATAAATAAATTATTATAAAGCAGCAACACCCTTTTATTCTGGTACGTTAACGTCATACTTTATTCCGTGAACATGTACAATTCCATAAATTTCGTGATTCAGAGTAACGTAAATCGAGCGAGAAATGATGTTACAAATGTTCATGTTTCTTTCTCTTCTTTTTAGGAATGTGTGTACTCGAAATTTATTTGGTAACTTGTCATATAAATGTTCTATGTTAATCGACATCGATATTGAATGATTAGTCATTGAATAGTTTATTTCGTTCCTCTAAAATAGAAAGAAAATATACATGTAATGAATACGCCTTCTTAAATGATCTTCGATTCGATTCTACACTCTACCCGTAGTCGTATTGTCAGAAAATTTGCAAGTGTGTCTCGCTTCGTGTTTTTGAGGTAAAGAGCGAAGGAACGATCAGTCGCTGACAATTTCTTTTCCATTAATACTATTTATCCGTAAGAAATTACTTGTCGCTATCTCATTACAAGATTCTTTGACTACCGGCATTTAAAAAATGAAAAAAGAAAAATTAGTTTCCATCTCGTTATGTACGTAAATGAACACAAAATTTACATTGGGAAATTGACAAAAATCTTCACACCAAATTAACATTTCATTCCTCTACGAAGCAAAAACATTTCTAAATTTCATGAAACAAAATTTTTATAAAATTTGATCTTTTTTCAAAATTCCATAATTCAAACATCAGTGAAAAAAATTAGTATTAACAAGAGGAAGCCGGTTCTCAAAGATTAAACGCACACATACACGTTTTGTGATCGTCATCGCTAAGGATTCAACACGATACCGTGTCACGTTATCGACGATTAATAAAACAGACGACATGATTCGATTACGTGTAGTTCGTGGAATGTTTTCTTTTATTCTACGTGTATGCACATCTGTGTTGCTATATATACATATATTATGCGTATTGTCGCTATGCATGATATTATAAATACAGCGTTTAAATACATTATCGACAGGTATGGATAAATCCGTCTAATGGACTATCTAGTGAGTTTTCGCGGGTTTCAACACATTCTCCGTGAACTGACCAACGATGTTACCCCTCGGATGGTAACATGCTACTACCACGCAGGTTCCGTCTCTTTTGGCCATCGCTATACCCATCTCGGTGGTGTTCTTCCAAATGATCTGTGTGAAATGGCCTAAAAAAAAAAGGATCATTATTAATAACTCTAATCTCTTCACATATATTTGATATCGTGATCGATGATTAATGAATGAAAAAAAAAAAGAAAATGGTCAGTAGGAAATCTTCATATCAGAACCATAAAAAGTTCTTTCTTTCTAAAAGTAAAAATTGAATACTGCCATTGAAGCAGTAATCAAGAATGTATTTTCATATAGCATTACTTTTGAATTTCTTCGACGTATGATTATTTGAGACAGATAATCACATCATGGCAAACATTTTCTTAAAGTAGTAAACGTTGAATAGCAAAAGGTAGATATATAACACTTGCTAGTTTACATTTTCAACTAGTTTTCTCCAACAACAGTATCATTTACGTACATTACGTAGTGTTACGTACATGTATTTAAGACCTTTGGCTCTGTGCCATACTTGTGATCCTTCTTCTCCGAATACCACTTCGAAACAACTTCCCGTGCCGGTACGATCAACTTAGGATCGGAACATTGCATCGAGTAGATATTCTCCCCGTACGGAGACGTCGACTGCGGAATCAGCTTGTTCGTGTTCAGCAACGTGTTCGCCCACGCCTGAAGATAGTGGAAAAAATTTGTAATCGAGCGTTACTCTTGTGCCCGCGCGTCCACGGTCAATTGCAAACTAGCCAAGTCACGATTGCAGGCCTCGAGACAAATTGCAATTATAGAAACGATAAGTGTCATTAATTTGTATTTGTAAAGTGACAAACTTATTTTCCAAATGGAATACTCCATGGATTTTTACATCTTAGACGATATTAACCTCATCGGTCTTTCATTTATTCTCAAGATAATTACACCCAATCCAATTGCATGAAAAATACAGGAAATATACCTTAGCAGCAGAGGTTAGTTCCGAGCTCAACCT
The DNA here is from genome assembly GCF_001483705.2 of Eufriesea mexicana. Lineage (NCBI taxonomy): Eukaryota > Metazoa > Arthropoda > Insecta > Hymenoptera > Apidae > Eufriesea > Eufriesea mexicana. The sequence goes on along the minus strand of NW_016911664.1, from coordinate 2,878 downwards.
CAAGTCGGGTACACGGTGTCTCCTTCTGTACTCGTTATGAACGAGCAAAGCCTCTTGTTGCCATGATTGTTCATCTAACGTGTAATGTGGCTTAGGATCTAAGAAGCTGATCTTTTTGCTAGGACTCGAGCCTCCGGGTGGTAAAACATTCTGCGTGAAACTGCCTAGGTAGTTTCCAGCTGGATTATAATTACAGACGACATAAACTTCGCCGTTACGATTCCTGGCCATTCCAACACCTAACTCCGTGCTGTCTCTCCACACGACCTGAGTGAAGTGACCAGTTTTTAGGGTGGTGGGCTCCTTTCCGTATTGATGCTGTGCTTCCTCGGCATACCTGTAGACAAGAACGTGTTAGTGAACGATAATACAAAGGTGAATATACATTGAAAAATATCTAAAATATAGTAATATTGTATACACCTTATATAAACAAGTATAGAAGATGGTTAAATCGTTTACCATTCGTTTACAGGCTCATCACCGCCCACAATAGTCTTCGGATTGGAGCTCCACATGCAGTACAAATTTTCGCCGTAGTCTATGTTCGCCCTGTGTTCTAATCTACCCCTAGCCGCTAGTATGTTGGCCCAGTCTTGGCTTGTTTTACATAGCTGAAAAAAGGTTTTAGAGGAAAATATTAAAATGTAAATCAATTCGAGGGAAGTCAAATATTTTTAAATATTTTATACCCCGTTGAATATATAATATTCGATTTATTAAATTTATTTAACAGTGTCGTGGAAATAAAATTACCTGTTTATTGAGACGAAGTGGAGGCACTCCATGCCTCGTGCGGTACAAATTGTGCGTCTCGAGGCAAACGTTGATGAATTCCTTAGGAGGTCCCAATCTGCGCACAGATGGTTTACGTGTGTCAGTCTTTGTTATCTATAACACACACAGAGATCATTCATTATAGAGCGTAATAAATGAAACTTTTCTATAAAATAAATTTAGCAGGACATTTTGAAGAATATTTTTCAAATTCTCGAAATACGAAGTTGCTTTCGAGGAAATTAATTTTGATTTTTATTGAAGTGAAAATGCAATTGCGTGAACGTAAATATTTCCTTTACGACAATGCGACTACTGTCATCCGTGTGTACAGTGCTCGAGTACACATCACGAGTCGGTAATTCTAGTGCTAAATGCAATGCAAATATGCAAAGTGCTTCAGACTAAGTATAACGAATTTTAATATTCCGAGAAAGATATTCGTCGCAATAGAATTCGAGATTAATATTTTTATGAGAAATTCTCCTTGAATCACTGATATTTATAAGTGAAATTAACTCGATCTTCTTCACAGTGCTCTTAGCCTTTCATTTGCACAATCTGACACTAAACCCGCGATTTAATTTACTTCAAGCTCTCATACCTATTACAATTAGGGGAAACCAACAAAACCGCAGCTTTATCGCGGTCATTTTCTTGGCGCGTAGGTATATACAGGGTGCGCAGAAACAAAACTCATGCCAGTTACAGCATCAACGCATTTTAGATTTAAAAAATTCATCCACATCGCCATAATTCGGTATCATTCACCATAAACTGCGTGATAAACATCAATCCCTTGTGTTACGATTTAATTACGAAAAATTAGGCATTAAAAACGTATTTAATTTCAGATAACCATTGCGCATTTATGTCATCCAAGTAAGCAAAAATTTCCGAAATTCTTCGATTTTATACCACTTAAAATGTATCCACTATTTAGAAATTAATTAAATTATAGTGTACAGTGTGACTAAATAAAATTAATAAAAATCTATTTCCGTAATTAATAATTATTTCTCCTTTTTATCTTTCTACTTAATAATTCTTCGAAAATTTTGCAACTTTTTTCGAATTTCCTAATTCGCTACTTTTTTCAGAGGAACCTAAAATACTCCGAAAAATCACGGGATTTCAAGTGAAGCAGTCCTGAATGAATTGCTGCTGGAAGACCGGTGGAAAATGCGTTTCCATCACACCCTGTATACACACACGCGTGCACGTCACGGCCAAAGCGGAATCACGCGATCGCGCGAATGCAGCTGGCAATAAAGACGGTTGACGTGCCTAATAACCTAGATGCGGAATAGCATACTGACTGGCAGAAATGATTTCCCATCGTGCTATCGTAACGCGATCATTTCCAGCACGACAGTCGGCGAGCAAGCTATCGTGAAATCGCCACGTTCTTCTCTATCGCCGGCGGTTTCCGGTCACGCGTTTCTCTCCGGCTCTGCCTCGGCTCCTCCGCGCCGGAAGTCGGATAAGCGGCGTCGGTCTGTGCGTCAATTTCGGTGGACAAGACGAGAATCGGACACGAAAATGGCGAGGTGAATTACTTTCACCGGTCGATAGCGGGAAGAAGAGACAACTTCAGATATTCTTGTCCAAGAGGCAGTATCGACCGGTTGTCGCGTATTTTTAATTTCCCTGTAAATGTCAAGCGACGCGCCGTTGGCCACTCGATTAATGCGGCCGTCTATGCTGGTCGCTGAGAAGACAAGTGGTGCAGATTCGTTAAAGGGCAACAAGTCCAGAGTTCCGATCGATTTCGATCAACACATCGAATTGCGAGCACAGTATAACGTCGATTAAGCAAATTTTCGATAGGCGAAACACAGATAATTATAGAAAATAAGTATGTATTACGTCAAAACTATTTCTTCATTTTTTATATACACCAATACTTTATTTGTGATTTATCAAGATGACAATCCTGACTTATCACAAATACAAAAGACTTTGAAAATACGTAGCCGGTTTACCTTCGACTTTTTTAAACGTTTTATATGACAAAAAACTCCTCCGGAAATGCTCTAAAAAACGGGCTAAAAAAATCCATTTTTTTTAACCCATCCGAATTTTGCCCATTTTCGAAGCC
>NW_016911663.1:0-404 GCF_001483705.2 Eufriesea mexicana | reverse complement strand
TGGTATAGGCACGTCGTGTTTAGTTACACTACGTTTGGATGGGTTAGGTAAGGACAGGCTATGCCAGTGTGTTTGACTTTTGTGCTATACACTTATATTTGTTGGATGGGTTAGGTAAGGACAGGCTATGTCAGTGTGTTTGACTTTTGTGCTATACACTTATATTTAGTGCATTTCCGCGCCCTACATTGCTCCACTATACTCCGCTCGACTATGAGGAGGCGAGAAGTGGTTGTCGTTGCACGTCAGGTGAGTTACGGAACGTTTGGTTAGGTTAGGGCAGGTAAAGTTTGGTCAAGATAACTACGACTTTCGTGCAGTTCACCGTCTTTCGGTGGATTTCCCTGATCTACTGTTCTCTACTACATTCTGCGTTGCTCTGTGGATGCAGGGAGCAGTGGACG
>NW_016911662.1:3681-3887 GCF_001483705.2 Eufriesea mexicana | reverse complement strand
TACATACATCCACCTTTCCATACACCCATCCATTCATACATCCACCCATCCATACATCCTTCGGACCATGCATCCATCCATCCATACTAGCACCCATCCATAAATCCATCGATCCATACATCTATCCATCCATACATCCATCCATCCATACATTCATACATCCACACATCCATAAAGCCATCCATCCATACATCCATACACCCATA
>NW_016911662.1:0-3666 GCF_001483705.2 Eufriesea mexicana | reverse complement strand
TATCCATACCGGCCGCCGTCCATACATCCATTCATCCATACATCCATACATCCTCCCATTCGTACTTCCATCTTTCGATACATCCATCCATGCATACACGCAAACATATATACTTCCATATTCGCACATCCATACGTACATACATCCATACATCCATACATACATATATACATCCATCCATCCATACACCCATCCATCCATTCATGCATCCGTTCATCCACCTATGCTTCCACCCACACTTCAGTCCATCCACACATCCATTCATCCACCCACACATCCATACATCCACGCATACGCACATCGATACATTCGTACATGCATGCATCCATACATCGATACATTCATGCATACATACATACGTAAATCCGTCGATCCATACCTCAATCCATCCATTCATCCATCTATCCATACCGGCCGCCGTCCATACATCCATTCATCCATACATCCATACGTCCTCCCATTCGTACTTCCATCTTTCGATACATCCATCCATGCATACACGCAAACATATATACTTCCACACATCCATACGTACGAACATCCGTCCATCCATACATCCATCCACACATCCATGCATACATCCCTGCATACATCCATACTTTCATCCATACAAGCATCCAAACATACATCCATTCTTCCGTCCATTCACCCATCCATTCGGCCACCCACACATCCATACGTCCATGCCTCCGTACACCCATATATTCTTACACCCACACATGCATGCATACATACATCCGTACATCCATAACGCAAATACGGCGATACATACATTCATCCATACATACAAACGTCCATACATTGTTACATCCATCCATCCATACATCCATCCATCCATACATCCATCCATCCATACATCCATCCATCCGTACATCCATACATCCACACACCCATAGATCCCCAAATCCAGCCAGCCATACACTCATCCATCCATATGTACATCCATACATACGTACATACATACATCCATCCATCCATGCATCCATACATTCATACATCCATACATCCATAAATCCATCCATCAATACCTCCATCCAACCATACATCCATCAATCCATACATCTATACATACATACATCCATAAATCCATACGTCCATACATCCATCCATACATCCATTCATACGTACATCCATACATTCGCACATCCATACGTCTATACATCCATACATCCATATATGCATACATCCATACATTCTTACATTCATACATTCATACATACGTACGTCCATACATGCATGCATCCACACATCCATACATCCATACATCCATCCATACATCCATGCATACATCCATGCATACATCCATACATTCATCCATAGAAGCATCCGTACATACATCCATTCTTCCGTCCTTTCACCCATCCATTCGTCCACCCACACATCCATACATCCATGCCACCGTACATCCATATTTTCTTACATCCATACATCCATGCATCCACACATGCATACATCCATGAATCCATCCATCCATACATCCATCCACTCATACATTCAGCCATCCATACATCCATACATACATCTATACACGCATCCGTACATACATCCATCGATCCACCCATCCATGAATCCATTCGTCCACCCATCCATAAATCCATCCAACCATAGGCCCAGCCATCCATACATTCATGCATTCATACATCCGTCCATCCGCACATCTTTCCATCCATAAGTCCAACCTTCGATACATTCATCCATCCATACATGCACCCATCCACACGCCCATCGATCCATACATCTATCCAACCATACATCCGTCCATCCGCACATCCATCCATCCATAAGTCCACCCTTCGATGCATTCATCCACCCATACATCCACCCATCCACACGCCCATCGATCCACACATCTATCCATCCATACATCCATCTACCAATCCATCCATCCACCCATCCCTACATACATACATAAATACATCCATCCATCCATACATACATCCATACATTCGTACATCCATAAATTCGTACTTCCATGCGTCCATACATCTAGACATTCATACATCCATACATGCATACATCCATAAATATATACATCCATCCATTCATACATTCATTCATCCATCCATACATACATCCGTACCTCAATCCATCCATTCATCCATTCTTCCGTACATCCATTCATCCGTACATCCGTTCATCCATATCTCAACCCATCCATACATCCATTCATCCATACGGCCATCAATCCATACATTCATCAATCCATACACCCATCCTTCCATACATCCACCAAGCAATACAACCATCCATCCATACATCCATCGATACATACATCTATCCACCCATACATCCATCCACCAATACATATGTACATCCACACAGCCATGCAGCCAAAAATACTTCCATTTGTACGTCCATCATTGGATACATCCATCTATCCATACATCCATACGTGCAGACAGCCATACATCCATACGTCCATACTTCCGTACATCCGTCCATACATACCTCAATCCATCCATACATTCATCATTCCAAACAACCATTCATCCATACATACATCCATCCATACGTCCACCTTTCCACACATACATCCATCCATACATCCACAAATCCGTACATCCATCGAACCATACATCCATACAAACATACATGTATACATCCATACATTCATAAATCTATACATCCATTCATAGATACATCCATACATCCATACATCCATACATCCAAACATCCATACATCCATCCATACATCCATCCATCCATCCATACACCCATACAACCATACATACATCCATTCTTACATCCATACATACATCCATACCTCCATCCATCCATGCGTCCATAGAGACATCAGTACATACATCCTTACATACACCAATACATTCGTACATACATACATCCATAGATACATACTTACATACATGCATACATACATCCATGCATACATCCATACATTCATCCATACAGGCATCCATACATACATCCACTCTTCCGTCCATTCACCGATCCATTCGTCCACCCACACATCCATACATACATGCCTCCGTACATCCCCACATCCATACATCCATAAATGCACCCACATGTACGTCCATCAGTCGATAAATCTATACATCCATACATCCATCCATTCATACATCCAACCATTGACCCATACATACATCCATCCATACATCCATCTTTACATACATCCATCCATCCATCCATCCATACATCCACCGATCCATACAAACATCGAACCATACATCCATCCATCCATACAAGTACCCAACCATACACCCATCGATCCATACATCTATCCATCCATACATCCACCCATCCGTACCGTAATACATCCATACATCCATAAATCCATATATCCATACATCCATACAACCATACATACACCCATACATACATCCATACATACTTCCAGCCATACATCCATCCACTGATACATACTGCCATCCATACATACATACAGATATACACCCATACATCCATACATCCGTAAATCCTTACATTCGAACATCCATACACTCGTACATCCATACATACATATATCCATACATCCATGCATCCATCCATACATCCATTCATCCGTACATCCATACATTCGTACATCCATACGTCCATACATCCATCCATACATACATGCATACATCCATACATTATTACATTCATACATTCATACATACGTACATCCGCACATGCATACATCCATACATTCATACATCCATACAT
>NW_016911661.1:0-241 GCF_001483705.2 Eufriesea mexicana | reverse complement strand
ATGTATGTACGGATGCATGTATGTATGGATGTATGCATGTATGGATGTATGGGTGTATGGATGGATGGATGTATGGGTAGACAGATGTTTGGATGTATGTGTGTATGGATGCACGAATGTATGGATGATACGTATGTATGGATGTATGGATGTACATATGTATGGATGTATGGATGTGTATATGTATGTATGTATGGATGGATTGATGAATGAATGGATGGATGTATGGATGTATGTATGG
>NW_016911660.1:0-238 GCF_001483705.2 Eufriesea mexicana | reverse complement strand
CCAATCCATACACCCATCCATAAGTACTGTCATATATCGATACATACATCCATGCATACATCCGTACATACATCCATCCATGCGTACGATCATCCATCCATGCGTCCATTCATTCATCCTTCCATCCGAACATACATCCTTCCAGACGTCCATCCACCCATACATCCACCCATCCAAACATCCATCGACCCATACGTCCATGGAATAATCCATCCATCTACCCATCCACACATCCATA
>NW_016911659.1:0-27387 GCF_001483705.2 Eufriesea mexicana | reverse complement strand
TTCATTCTAGGATTGTTGTAGAATATAAATCCCCATTGAACATATTAATGCAACGCGTGGAATAACCTTTCGTTGGATTTACTGTGTACCGTAACGAAAATTTTAAATATATTCAGCCGTAACCGTGCTATACAAAGATTGGGCTAGAAGGCGGTGGCATACAGCTCACTAATGAACATAGTAATACAACGGTTACAGCAGCGTGATTATGGATGTAATCTGTCAATTACAATTATTTCGAGAGATAATAGGACTGCATTTTTGATTCTGGGGTTGCTATGGAATATATATAACCAGTGAACTGATTAGTCCAACAGCAACAGTGCTCTGTTGTTGGATATACTTAGTACGGTATTGCCAATTGTATATAACACAAGCCATAACCGCAATTTACATAGGCTACCCCAGAATTCCTTTGGAATCTATATCATCTGTGAACTTGTGGCAAGAAGTCTAAAACGTTGTGATGATGGCTGTAATCAGAACTGTGTTGCCAATTGTTATTATCTCGAGGGATATTGGATCTGCATTTTGTCATTCTGTAATTGCAATGGTATCTAAATCTTCACTGGTCAGGTTCATCCAGCTGCCACATGGATATGTTGGTGGAAGTACTATATACCGTAATGTCAAATGCATATGTCTCTAGCCAGAATTATACTATACACAGGTTATTCCAGAATTGCTTTGGAAATTACATCAACGATGAGAGAAGTAATCCAACGGCTACAGTGCTGTGACGTTGACTGCACTCCGTACCGAGTTGTCTAATGATAATCTATTGAGGGATAATGGATGCGTGTTTGTCATCCCATAGTTTGCTTTAAAATTTAAACCGTCAATGAACAAAGTAATCCAACCGCTGTAGTGCAGTGATGAGGCTGTAATGAGTACTGCGGTGTCAAGTGTGAATATCTCGTGCGTTAATGTATCCCTCGATCGTCGTTCCAGAGTTGCTATATAGTCTAAATCAGCACTGGACAGATGAATCCAACTGCTACAGAGCTCTGATGCTCGATGTATGAAGTTCTGTAATGACGTTTGAAGATACCCTTAGCCATTGGCGTACTATACATTGACTATTATGGAATTTCCGGAGAATGATATACATCAGTGAAGGAATTAATCCAACCTGTACAGTACTATGGTGATGGCTACACTCAGTACTGTCTTGTCAATTGTCAACGTTTTAAGCGTTAACTTATATGACCGCGGTCATTCTAGTATTGGTAAAGGATATATGTCATCATAGAACGTTTCAATCCAACGGCAACGGTGACCTGTTGATAGATGTACTGATTAACGCACAAGTAATGGTAGTACTACGTCTACAGTATTCTGATGGCGACTGCATACGTTACTGTGTTCACAGTTGATAATGCACCGTGGGATAATGAATCTGTGCTTTGTCACTCCAGAATTGGTACAGAATTAATACCCCGTATGCACAAAGTGATGCAACAGCTGAAGTACAGTGATGATGGCCTTACTCTGTACCCTGATGTCATTGGTTAATGCCTCGAGGCATATATATACTATACATTGATTATTCTAGGATTGGGGTACATGTGATCCGACGTCTACAGCAAAGTGCCGATGGCTGTAATCAGAAATGTGTTGTCAGTTGTTATTATCTCGAGGGATATACGATCTGTCCTTGACATTCTATAATTGTTATTAGAACTAAATCTTCACCGGGCAGATTCATCCAACTGCTACATGGATCTATTGATGGATGTACTAAGTACCATAGTGTCAATTGCATATATCTGTAGCCATAACTATACTAAAGATAGAATACTCTAGAATTGCTTGAAATTTACATCAGCATTGAGCAAAGAACTGTAACTGCTACGGTACTGTGATGATGGCTACACTCAATACCGTATTGGTAATTATTAATAACTCGTAGGATAATCGATCTGTCGTTTGCCATTATATATTTCCTATAAAATATAGATATATACAGAAAATGGTAATCCCATGGCTACAGTGCTCTTATGGTGGATGTACTAAGTGCCGTTGTATCAGTTGCATGTGTCTCTAGCCACAACCGTGCAATACATTGGTCATTCTAGAACGGCTGTAGAATATAAAACATCATTGCACAGATTATTCCAACGGCAACATTGCTCTAATGTTAGATGTACTATGTAACGTAATGTCAAGTCTCTAGCCATAGGTGTTCTTTACACGGGCTGTTCTGGAAACGCTCGAGAATTTAATTCATCTGGGATAAAACGAAACATGCGGCAGCAGTAACGTGACGCTGTACTCAGTAGAGCTATGTAAACTGGCAATATCTGAAGCTATAATGGATCTGTCCTTTTACATTCTAGAATTGTTGTAGAATATAAATCCTCGCTGAACATATTAGTCCAAAGGTTAGAATGATCTTTTGTTGGATGTACTGAGTACCGTAATGTCAATTGCAAATGTCGCAATCCGCAAATAACTGTGCTATACAAGGATTGCACTAGAACGGCTTTGGAATTTGAATCATCAGTGAGCAAATTAATGCAACGGTTACAGCAGCGTCAATGCGGCTGTAATCTGTACTGTGTTGTCAACTACAGATTCGTCGAGGTATAGTATATATGCGTTCTTGGTTCTAGAGTTGCTATAGGATATATGTCACCAGTGAACAGAATAGTCCGACAGCAAATGTGCTCTTTTGGTAGATAAAATAAGTACCGCACTGTCAATTGAATATATCTCAAGCCACAGCCGTTCAATACGCAGGATCTTCCAAAGTTAATTAGGAATTTGAATCATCCGTGAACTTGTGGTCCGATGTCTACAGCAATGTTATGATGGCTGCAATCAGAACTGTGTTATCGGATGTTATTCTCTCGGTGGATATTACATCTGTCTTTCATCAATCTGTAATTGCTATTGAATATAAATATTCACTGGACAGGTCCATCCAACTGCTGCATTGATATCTTGGTGTATGTAACAAGTACCGTACACCGAATAGTAAATTTCTCTAGCCGCAGACGTAGTATAGATTGAAAATTCCAGAGTTGCATGGAATTTACGTCACTATTGAATACGGCAGCGCAACTGCTGCGGCACTGTGAGGATGGCCACGCTCATTACCGTACTGTTAATTGCTAATGTCTCGTGGGATAGCGGATCTGTCATTTGTCACTCTATATTTGATATAAAATATAAATGTACATTGAACAGAAAAATCAAACGGCATCGTAGCCATATCGGTGGATGTACTAAGTACCGAAATGTCAAATGTAAATATATCTGGCCATAGGTGCTCTATACTCTGAGTATTCTGAAAATGCTCGAGAATTAAATTCACCAGAGATAAATCCAAACTCACGGCAGCAGCAACGTGATGATGGCTGCACTTAGTAGAGCTATGTCGATTGAAAATGTCTCAAGCTATAATGGATCTGTCTTTCTTTAATCTGGAATTGCCATAGAATATAGGTCGCCTTTGAACATATTAATCCAGCGGTTGGAATGGTCCGTTGGAAGATGTACTGGGTACCGTAATGTCATTTTTAGATTTTATTTAATATATATCATCAGTGAACAGGTTAGCCTAACCGCAACAGTACTCTGTTGGTAGGCATACTAATTATCGTATTGTCAATTGTATATGTCACTAGCCATAGCCGCACTGTACAAGAACAATTTGAAAATTTCCTCGGAATTTATATCAACTCAGGACATGTGACCTGAAGTCTACGACAATGTTATGATGGCTGCAATCAGAGCTATTTTGTCAGTTGTTATTCTCTCGAGGGATATTGGATCCGTCTTTTGTCATTCTATTATTGCCCTAGAATACAAATCTTCAGTGGACAGGTTCGTCCAACCGCTACAGATGTCTGCTTGTGAATGCAATAGGTACTCCAATGCCATTTGTACATACCGCTAGCAAAAATTCTACCATGCATTGCTCATTCTGGCATCGTTGAAGAAATAACTTCATGCGTGGTGAAATTAATCCCACGGATAGAGTATAGTGATGATGGTTGTACTCAGTACTGTTTTGCCTATTATATATATCGCGAGGGCTAATGGAAATGTCCTTCTCCATTCTAGATTTGCTGCAGGAAATAGATCATCACTGAACAGGCTAGTCCATAGACTGCAGTGCTCTGTGGGCGTATAAGACACGTACCGTACTGTCAGTTGTACCTATCTCTAGCCACAACCGTACATTGCATTGGCTATTCTAGAATTGCTTCGGAATTTTCATCACCGGTGAACAATGTGGTGCAACTGCTAAGGAACTGTGATGATGGCTGCACTCAGTACTGCGTTAGCAATTGCTTATACCTTGAGAGAAAGTGGATCTCTCATTTCTCATTCTTGAATTGTTATACAATATAAATATTCTGTAAACGGCTTAACCAAACAGCAAGAGTGCTATGCTAATGGATCTAGTATGAACCGTACTCTCAATAGCAAATACATCCTGCCATACACGTAATATACATTGGTTACTCTAAACATGCATTGGAATTTACATCAGCAGTGAACAAATTAAGCCAACGGCTTCATTACTGTGATGATAGCCGTACATATTACTATTTCATCACTTGTTAATATCTAGCGTAATAGTGCGTCAGTCCTTTGACATACCTGCACTGCAATGAAATATAAATTATCACTGAACAGATTAATCCAATGTATACATTTCTTATTCTAGAACTGCTGTGGAATTAAGTCATCCGTGAACAGATTATTACAACGGCCGCAGCATTGACCTGATGGCTGTACTGAGTACCGTTATGTCAATTGTTAGTATATCCAGATATGACGGATCTCTCTTTTGTCTTTCTAGAATGTCTGTAGTAGCCAAATCATCATTGAACAGATCATTCCGCCGGCTACAGTGCACTGTTGTTGGACGTACTATGGACCGTACTGTCAGATGCAAACATCTCAAGCCATAACCGTCCTGTTCATTGATTGCCCTAGAATTGCCTTGGAATTTACGTTACCAGTGTACAAACTATTCCAACTTCTACAGAACTGTGATGATGGACCCATGAGGTACTCTTCCGTCAATACTTAATGTCTAGAGTGATAATGCGTCAGTCCTTTGTCATTCTAGAATTGTAATAGAATAGAAACCACCACTGAGCAGGTTATTCCATTGTATCCATTGGTTATTCTACAAATACTGTGGAATTTGACTCATCGGCTAACAGATTAATCCAACGGTAACAGTACTGTGATGATGCCTGTTCTCAGTACTGTTTCGTCAATTGTTAACTTTTCGACGGAAGTTGTGTCTGTCCTTTGCTACTCTAGAAGTGCTGTAGATTCTATGTCATCATTCAATAGATCAATCCAACGTATGTAGCGCTCTCCTGATGGATGCACTAAGAACCTAACTCTGAACTGGGACTATATCTAGCAATAGCCGTCCTATACATTGATTACTCTAGACATGATTTGCAATTCACATCGTCAGCGGACAAATTTATTAAACGGCTACCGGCTGTAATGGCGAATGCAGCAACTACCGTACCGGGTACTTCAAACACCTATAAACACAACGGATGTATATATTCATTAATCTAGAAATGCTGTTGAATGTTAATCATCACTGAACTGTTTAATACAGAGGCTGGTATACGGTGACAATGCCTGTACTCAGTACTGTTTCGCCACTTGTTAATGCCTTGGGTAATAATGGGTCAGGACTTTCCATTCTATAATTTCAGTAGAACATAGAACACAATTGAACAGATCGATCCAACGGCCACAGAGCACTGTTAATGGATGTACAAGAACCATACTCTCAATTGGAAATTGCTCTAGCCACAATCGCCATATACATGGACTAAACTAGTCGTGCTTTGTAATTCATATCGCCAGCGGACGAATTTATTCATCTGCTACAGTGCTCAATTTGTGGATGCATCGTCTACCGTACTTGGTGTTATAAACATCTCCAGCCATAACTGACGTATACGTTGATCATCGTATAGCTACTGTGGAGTCTAAAGTATCATGGAACAGATCAATGCAACGGCTACAGTGATATATCGGTGATTGTAGCTACTACCGTGCTGCGAATTTTAAATATCTTCACACGTAACTGATGTGTACATTGATTATTATAGAGCTGCTGTTAAAATTGAATCGTCAATTATCAAATTAATCCAGAATCTACAGTACACTGATGATGCCTGTACACAGTTCTATTATGTCACTTGTTAATATATCGAGCAATAACACACCAGGCTTTTGTCATTCTAGGATGGTTATAGTATCTAAATCATCATTGAACAGGTTAATCCGACGGCTACTGTGCTCTGTTGATGGACGTACTGAGTACCGAACTAACAATTGTAAATATCTGTTTTCGTAACCGAACCATGCATTGATTATTCAAATATTGCGTTTAAACTTAAATCATATGTGACATAATTAATCCGAAGGCTTGAGTACCCATACTATGGCTGCACTCACTATTGGTCCGTCATTTGTTAATGTCTCGAGCTACAACGGGCCTGTCCGTTCTCATTCCAGAATTGCAATATAATTTATATCATCGCTGAACTTAATGCACCGGCTAAGTTGCAACGCCGGTGGATGTCCAGAACAAAAGTAATAGGAGTTCTTAATACCCCTTGCATTGCTGATGTATACATTGATTATTCTAGAACTGTCGTGGATTCCAAATCATCACTGTAAAGAAGAATATAACGGCAGCAGTGATCTATTGGTGGATGTATAAGCTACCGTACGGAGAAATGCAAATATCTCTATACGTAACCGATGGTTACATTGAATATTCCAGGACTGCTGTGGAATACGCACCATCATTGAACAGATCATTCCAACGGCTACAGTCCTGTAATGGTGGATGTACTAAGAACTGTACAGTCAATTGCATGTATCGGTAGCCACAACCGTACGATTATTTGATCATCCGAGAATTGATGCTGCACAGAAGTTATCGGTGTACACGTTTGTGCAGCGGCTAAAGTGCTGTGTTTACGGATGTACTCGGTATTCTCTCTTCAATTGTTAACGTCTCGAGCGATGTTGCGCCTGTCCTTTGTCATTCTAGAATTGCAACGGAATTTATATCATCACTGTACATCATAATTCCACGGCTAAACTTCACCGTCGGCGGACGTCCCGAATACCGTAACGGGAATTTTTAATATCTCTAGCCATATCTGATTAACGCATTGACTTTTCCAGGCCTCCTGTGGAATTTAAGTCAACACCGATCTGATAAATCCAACAGCTGCTGTCATATATTGGTGAATATAACAACTACTAGTCGGCAAATTGCGAATATCTGAATCCATATCTGACGCGTACCTTGATTATTCTAGAACCACTGTTGAACTTTCATCATCATTGAGCAGACTATTCCAGCGGTTGCAGTGCTGCGACTATGGCTGTACTCAGTATTGTTGTATCAATTGTATGTATCTTGAGTTATAACGGTTACGTCCTTTGTCATTCTCGAATTGCAAGAGAATATAAATCATCACTGAAGTGCTTAATCCGACGGCTACACTGTTCTATTGCTGACGACTAACTGCCATTCTGGGAATTGTAAGTACCTCTACACATAACTGATGCATTTCATGACTATACAAGAGCCACTGTGTAATATAAATCATCAGTGCCCCGGTTAATGCAGCGGATGCAGTAATGTGATGATGGATGCACTCGGAGCTGTTTTGTCGTCCGTTAATATCCTGAGCTGCACCGGATCTCCCTTTTGCCATTCTAGATTTCCAATATAAGACAAATCAGTATTGAACAGATTAATTCAACGGCTACAGTGGTCCGCTGGTGGATATGCAATGTGCCGTACTGTCGATTGTGAACACCTGTAGACATAACCGTACTGTGCATTGATTATTCTAGAATTGCTTTTGTGATTATATTATATGAGATCAAATTATGGCAACGTCTTAAGTAATGTGTTGGTGCCTATACTCAGTACTTTTTCGTCAATTCGCAATATCTCCAGAAGTAATGCGTCTGTCGTTCCTTCTAGAAGAGCAATGGAATTGAAATCATCACTTAACAGCATAATCCACCGACTGAGTTGCTCTACTGGTGGACGTGCAGTCCACTGTACTGGGAACAGTACATGTTTCGAGACATAATTGACGTATACATTTATTACTCCGGAACTACTGTGTAACTTGAATAATCACTGTGCAGACTGATCCAAGGGCTACAATGCTCTATTGGTGAATACACCAATTGCCGCAATGGAAACTGTAAATATCTCTATCCATAACTGATGTACACGTTGATTATCCTAGAGCTGCGGTGGAGCTTAAACCGTCAGTGTAGAAGGGACAGAGCCGTCAAAGCTCGATACAATAATAATTCAAATAGGAGTACTAAGGCCAGCAATCACAACAGTACTGCAGCCGATGGAGTTATCCGTTCACTGACGACCTACATACCTCATTAGGAACAGAATAACCAATTTATGCTTCAATTATGGCTAGGGATATTTATAATTACCTTTATCGTAGTTGGTACATCAACAAATTCCGAATTTTAGCAATTAGATTAATCTGCTCGGTGATGTTTTACATCCCACTGCTGTTCCATGGTGACGAAGTACTCGCACATATTGGGCTCGAGACGTTAACAACTGACGAAACAGTACTGAGTACATCCATCATCAGAGAGCTTATGCCGCTGGACTAATTTCTTCTCTAACAACTTAAATTTTGCATCAACTCTGGAACAACTAATATATTGTACGGTTATGGCTAGCGATATTTACAACTGAAAGTGCGGTACATAGCACATCAACCAACAGAGCACTGTAGCCGTGGGATTAGCAACAACAGGGATGATATAGATTGTACAGTAATCCCAGAATGACGAAAGACACATCCGTTATTGCTCATGGAGTGAAGAGTCGACATAACCGTACTAAGTACAGCCATCATCACTTTACTGCAGCCTTTGGATTAATCTGTTCACTGATGACATATATTCCACAGTATTTCTACATTAATCCACGTATACATCAGTAATGGCTTCTGATATTTATATCTCCAAGTACGGTAGTTCGAACTTCCGCCGCTAAAGTACAGTAGTCGTTGGAATAATCAGCCCTGTGTTGGTCTTTATTCAAAAGCAAGTTTAGGTCAGTCGATGTATTATACGGTTATGTTTAAGGACATTTACAGTTGACAGTACAGTTCTAAGAACGTCCTACAACAGTGATCCATAACCATTGAATTAACCTGTTCAGTGACGATATGGATTCTGAAGCATTTCTAGAATGTGTTAAGACGTATCCGTTTTAGCTCGAGACATTAACAACTGACCACTGAATACTATGTATAGCCATCGTCAGAGTACCGTATCCGTTGTATTAGATTGCTCACTGATGACGTATATTCCACAGTAGTTCTAGAATAATCAATGTATACATCAATTATATACGAAGGTATCTACAAATCCCAGATAAGTTGTTGGAGCAGCCACCAATTTAGTCCTCTAACCGCTATATTGATCTGTGCAGTGACGATTTAAATTCAACGGTATTTCTAGAATAATAACCGTGTACATCGGTTATGGCGAGAGATATTTAAAGTTGCCGGTACGGTAGTTGGCACATCCACCAATAGAGCATTTTGGCCATTGGTTTACTCTGATTAGTGATGCTTTAATCATTACTGCAATTCTAGAGCGACAATCGACTGACCCATTATAGCTCCAAATATCAACAATTGACGAAGCAGTAATGAGTAAAGCCGTCATTACACTACTTTAGCCGTTGGAGTAATTTGTTCATTGATAACTCAAATTTGACAGAAATTCTAGAGTAATCACTTTATTGTAATGTCTAGAGATATTTGCAACTGGCAATACACTACCTAGCACATACATCATAAGCGCACTGTAGCAGTTGAACTGTCCTGTTCTATGCTGATTTATATTCTATAGCAAATTTAGAGTGACAAAGGGCAGGACCGACAAAGCTCGATGCAATAACAGTTGTCATAACACTAATGAAATCAGCCATCTCCACAGTACTGTATCCGTTGGAAATATTTGTTCACTGACGGTTTAAATTCCACAGCAGGTCTAGAAAAGTCGATGTCCGCATCAGTTACAGCTAGAGATACTTGCAATTCCCTGCAAGGTAGTTGGTACGTCAATCAATACAGCACTCCATCCTTTGGATTAACCTGTTCAATGACGATTTAGCTTATAGTGCTATCTGGAATAATAAAGGTCTGTCCCATTATACCTCGAGGCATTAACAATGACGAAACAGTACTGAGTACAGCAATCATCGCAGTACCTTAGCCAATGAAATAATTTCTTCACTGGCAACATAAGTTTAACGCCAATTCTAGAATTATCAATTTACAGTACGATTATGGCTAGAGACATTTACAATTCCCAGTACTCTGTTTGGTACATCCACCAATAGAGCGATGCAGCCGTTAGAATGAGCCGTTCAGTGACGACTTATAAACCCTTGCAGCTCTACAATGACGAAGGAATCGCACATTATCACGCGAGAAATTTAAAATTGACGAGAGCGAACTGAGTACAGCCATCGTCGCTGTACTGTCGGCACTGGACTTATTAGCTTTCTGATGATGTAAATTCCAAAGCAATTCTAGAATAACCAATGTATACCACGGTTATGGCTATAGAAATTTATAACCGTGAGCACGTTACATTGTACATCCATCAGCGGGGCACTGCAGCCGTTGGACATATCTGTTCAATGATGATTTACATTCTATTGCAATTATGAAACGACAAAGGGCAGTTTCAATACACATCGAGGAATTAGCAACTGACTGCACTGTAATAAGTACAGGCATAAACACATTACTGCTGTGGCCGTTGTATTAATTTCTTCAACGACGACATGAATTCCACAGTAATTCTAGAATAATCAATGTATAAGTCAGTGATAGCTAGAGATATTAACATGTCCCGGTACGGTAATAGTAACTTTCATCAATAGTTAGCATTAGACATTGGATTAATATGTTCTGTGACGGTTTATATCTTCTTGCATTTCTAGAATGACAAATGGCTGATCCATTATCCCTCGAGATATTATCAACTCACGAAGCAGAACTCAGTACAGACAACAGCACAACACATTAGCCGTTGGACAAAATTCTTCACTGATAATCTGTATTCAACGGCAATTCCAGAACATTCAACGCACAGTACGGTTATGGCTAGGCGTATTTAAAATAGACAGAACCGTTTTCAATAAATCCACCAACAGAGCACTGCAGTCGTTGGATTAATCGGTTGAGTGATGATTTAAATTCTATTGCAACTCCGGAATGACATAGGACTAACCCATTATCGCTCGAGACTTTAACAATTGACATAACGGTACTCAGCACAGCCATCGTCACATTACTGCAGCCGTTGGATTAAACTGCTCACTGAAGAATTAGATTCATCGGTATTTCTAGAACCATCTACGCATGCAACAGCTATGGCTGCTGACATTTGCAATTCCCGGTATGGTAGTTAGTACATGCACCATTAAATTACTGCAGTCGTTGGACTGGTCTGCTCAGTGACGGTTTAAGTTCCAAAGAAAGTTTAGGGTAGTTGATGCACGTTACGGCTATGGCTTGGGACATTTGCAATTATCAGCACAGTTCGCAGGACATCTATGAACAGCGCACTGTAGCCGCTGCATTGATCTGTTCACAGATAATTTGTATCCCATTGCAATCCTAGAGGGACAAAGGACTGACCAACTATCGCTTGAGACATTAACAATCGACAAAACCGTACTGAGTACAGCCACCCTCAGGGTGCCTTAGCCGCTGGACTAATTTGGTTACTGATAGTTTGAATTTAACAGCAATGCTAGAATAATTGTTGTATTGTACGGTTATGACCAGAAATGCTTGCTGTGAGAGCGCGGTTCTTAGTGCATCCACCATCAAGGTACTGTAACCTTTAGATTTATCTGTTCAATGATGATTTACATTCTATAACAATTCAAGAATGGCAAAAGACAGCTCCCATACCAATCGAGAAATTCACTACTGCCAACACGGTACTAGGTACAGCCATCATCGCAGTACTCTAGACGTTGCATGTATCTGTTCAGCGATGACTTATATTTCACAGAACTTCTAGAATAATCAATGTAAGCATGAATTGTGACTATATGTTTTTACGGCTGACAGTAGGGTTCTGAATACCTCCATCGACGGAGCACTGCAGACGTTGGACTGGTATGGTTAATGATGATATGTATTCTACTGTAACTCTGGAACGACGAAGGGCACACTCATTATCGCTCGTGACATTTCCTATTGTCTAAACGGTACTGCTTACAGCTATCATCAATGTACTGTAGCTGTTAGTATAATTTTATCACATGCCACTTAAATTCGAACGCAAATCTAGTATAATCCATGATTAGATTAGTTGCTCCTAGAGACGTTTGCAATTGGCAGTACATTACCTGATACATCCACCAACAGGGCAATGAAGCCATTGGACTAATTTGTTCATTGATGATGTATATCATGCAACAATTTTAGAATGACGAAGGACAGACCCATTATCGTTCGGGATATTAGCAACCGACAACACGGTACTGAGTACAGCCAACATCACAGTACTGTAGCAGTTGTATTAACTTGACAACTGACGACTTACGTTCAACAGCAACTCCAGGTTAATCAACTTATATATATGCTTTGGCTAGAGATATTTACAGTTAGCATGCCGGTGCTATGCGCATCCACAAGCGAAGAACTGTAGACGTTGGTTTAATGTGTTCGCTGCTGATTTAAACCATGTCGCAATTCTAGAATAATCAATGTATGGATCACATATCGCTAGTGGCATTGACATTCGTCAATACAGTACTGAGGGTAGCCACACAAACAATACCATAGCCATTGCATAAATCCGTTCACTGTGCTACTAATTTCTACAGCTATTGTAGAATGATTTATGGATAGAGATATTGCTGCTGGAGACATTGACATACATCAATACAGTGCTGAGTATAGCAATCATCAGTGCACTACCACCGTTTGACCCACCAGGTCGCCGACAATTTAAATTTTATAGCAATTATGGAATGAGAAGGGGCAGACCCATTGCCGTGCGGGATATTAACAATTGACAACATGGTACTGAGTACAGCCATCATCATGGTACTGCAGTCATTGTATGAATATGTTCATTGGCGATTTACGTTCTACAGCAGTCCTAGAATGACAAGTTCATAGTACAGTCATGGCCAGCGACAATTACAGTTAACGGCGCGGTGCTCAGTACATGCAGTACCAGATAATTCTAGCCGTTGGAATGATCTGTACACGGATGATCTACATTCTAGAGCAATTCCTGTGTGACAAACGGCGTATGCACTAAATCTCGAGATGATAGCAAATGACGGCAGAGTATTTCGAAGAGCCATCATGACAATTGTGTAGCAGGTGTAATAATTTGTGCACTGATCGCTTGAATTCCACAGCAACTCCAGAATAACCAATGTATCAAACGGTTATGACTAGGGATATTTGCAATTGACGTTAAGCTGCTTATAAAATCCACGAGAAAGTCACCGTAGCCGTTGGCTTAATCTGTTCAGTGATGATTTACATTCGACAGTAGTTCTAGAATAATCAATGTATGCGACCGTTATGGCTAGAGATGTTTACAGTTCCCAGGAAGGTGTTAGGTACTTCCGCCAATCGTACACTGCAGCCATTGGATAAATATGTTCAGTGATGATTTAAATTCTATTGCAATCCTACTATTGCAAAGTAATGAAGAAATATCGCCCTAGGCATTAACAACTGCAACAGAGTACTTAGTAACATCGCAGTACGGTATTCGCTGGATTAATTTGCTCACTTACGACATGAATTCCACAGAATTTCTAGAATAATAAACGTATACAACCGTAATTGCCAGAGATATTTACATTTCCGTGTACGGTAGTTGTAACGTCCACCAACTGAGCACTGCAGTCGTTGGTTAACACTTTGAGTGATGATTTAGATTCTATGGCCATTCTTGAATATCAAAACACAGTTCCATTTTTACTGGAGATATTAACAATATCAGCATTATGCACAGCCATTATCACATTACTACAGCTCTTGCACTAATATTTTCGCTAGTGACATATATTGAACAGTATTTCTGGAATAATACATTTACACATAAGCTCTATATAAAAATATTTACTGTTCCCGGTACGGTAATTGGTAAATCAACCAACAGAGCACTGTAGCCGTTGGATTAAGCTGTTCAGTGATGCCATGAACTCTGTTGCGGTTCTAGAATGACCTGGGACTGGCCCACTATCGGTCGAGGGATTAGGAAATGACGAAAGGGTACTGAGTACAGCCTTCGCCATAGTACCTCGGACACTCGATTAATATCTTCAGTGATGATATATTTCCTCTTGCAATTCAAGAACGACGTAGTACGGACCAATTTTGCTCCAGCCAATAACGACTGACGAAACATTACTGAGTACAGTGATCATCACATTACTTTAGCTATCAGATTAACAGGTTCACTTATAACTAAATATTAGAGCATTTATAGAGTAATCAATGCATTGTAAGTATAGGGCTACAGACATTTGCAATTGGCAGAACGGTGCTTATTACATCCGTCAACGGAGCATTCCAGTCGTTGAACTAACCTATTCTGTGATAATGTAGAATCTACAGCAATTCTACAACGACAACGGAAAGATCCGTTATATCGAGTGGTATTGACGGTTGACATAGTATGTTTACGCATTAGTATTGCGTAAAGCCATCATCACAGTGCCCCAGCCGCTGGTATAACCTGTTCAGTGATGATTTAAATAATCCAGGATTTCTAGAAACATCAATATATACATCAGTTATGTCTAGAGACGTTTACATTTCCCAGTACGGTAATTGACACACCAACCAATATAGCAGAGTAACCGATGGATTAGTCCGTCCGTTGATGACTTAAATCCTATTGCAGTTCTAGGATGAAAAGTGATTGACCCGCAATCGCTCGAGACGTTAACAATTGCAGAAACGTCGCTTAGTAGAGCCGTAGTCACATTTCTTCAGCGGTTGGACTAAATTGATCACTTACAATTTTAGTATAACATCAATTCTAGAATAAACAATACATGGTGCGACTGTGACTACAGATATTTACAATTGACAAGACGGTACTTAGTACATCCATCAACGGAGCACTGTAGCCGCAAGTTCAACATGTTCAATGATGACGTAGATGCAATAGCAACCCAAGAATCTGAAAAGGGAGATCTGTTATATCTCGAGATATTGACTGTAGCCGTAAAAGAACTGAGTACATCCATCACAACAGTACTGCAGCCGTTGTATTCCACTGTTCACTGCTGATATATATTCCACAGTGCTTCTAGAATAATCGATGCATACAAGATTTAGGGATACAGATATTTGCAATTCCCAGTACGGTAGCCGGTACACCTACCAACAGAGTACTCCAGTCGCTGGATTAATCTGTTCAGTGATGATATAAATTCGATAGTAGTTTTGGAATTATCATCGTATAAATCAGTTATGTCCTGGTACATAAGCAATTCCCGGTACGATGGTTGATGCATTCACCGGTGGGCCAGCGTAGCCACTGGATTAATATGATCAGTGATGACGTAAATTTGACAATAGTTCTGGAACTATCAATGTATACTTCAGTTATGGCCGGACACATTAAAAATTCCCCTTGCGGTAGGTGATACATTCACCAATGGACACCAGTAGCCATTGGATTAATCTGTTCAGTTATGATATATATTCTGTTCCAGTTCTAGTATGACGACGGATTCACCCATTATCGCTCGAGATATTAACAATTGACGAAACAGTACTGAGAACAGCCATCGTCACAGTACTGCAGCCGCTGGAATTATTTATTCACTCATAACGTAAATTCCAAGGCAAGCCTAGAATATTCAATTCATACTACTTTTGTGTCTAGATATGTTCAAACTGTATGTATTGGTCCTAGTACATCCGTCAAGAGAGCAGTGCGGAATTGGATTTATCTGTTCAATGATGATTGATTTATGTCAGTACCTCTAGGATAATAATTGTATACACGATTTGTTGCCATAGATATATACAATTGGCAGTAATCTTCGTAGTACGCCCATCAACAGAGCACTGTCGCCGTTGGATTTATCTGTTGAATGATGACTTAGGTTCTACAGCAATTGTCGAGTGACAAAAGAGGGATCCGTTATAGCTCGAGATATTAACTATAGCCATGACGGTATTCAGCACAGCCACCGTCAAATTACAGCAGCCGATGGTTTAATCTGTTCGCTGATGGTTCACATTCCATAGATGTTGTGGAATCGCTAATGTATACATTAGTTATGGCAAGAGATATTTACAGTTCCTAGTACAGTATTTGATACTTCCACCAATAGAGCAACGTTGACGTTGGATTAACGTTCTCAGTGATCTAGGTACTATTGCACTTCTAGGACGACAAAGTACTAACCCATTATCGAGCGAGAGATTAGCAATTGACAAAACGCTACTGAATGCAGCCATCATCACAGCACTTTAGCAGTTGGACCAATTTGTACACTTATGACTTATATTTAACAGCAATTCTGTAATAACCAGTGTTGGCGAAACAGTACTGAGTGCAGCCATCATCACAGTACTGTACATGTTGAATTAATTTGTTCGCTGTCGAGGTAAATTAAGGAGGCAGTCTATATTTAACAATGCACTGTATGATTATGGCTGGAAAAATTTACAAATCCTTCTGCGGTAGCTGGTACATCATTCAACAGGGCACTGCAGCCGTTGGATTAACCAGATCATTGATGATTTATATCCTATTACTGCCATAGAACGACAGGAGACAGAACTTTTATATCTGGAGATATTAACAAATGACATGGAAGTACCGAATACAGCCATCAGCACAGTGCTGCACCTGTAGGATTAATTTGTTCACTATAGATTTGGATTCCACAGTAGTTCTAGGGTAACCAATGTGCTTATCAGTTATGGCTAGCGATGTTTGCATTTTTCAGTGCGGAAGTGGGGATTAGCACCAAAAGAGCGCTGTAGCCGCTGGAGTGGTCTGTTCAATGGTGGTCTAGATACTATTGCTATTTTAGAATGACAAAGGGCTGCCTCTTTATCGCTCTAGATATTAAAAATTGACGAAAAGTTGTTCAGTGCCGCCGTCATCACGGTTCCATAGCCGCTGCTGATGTGAAGTCTAAAGCATTTCTAGTGTAACCAATGTATAGGATGGTTAAGGTTAGAGATATTTGCTACTGGCAGTACGGATCTTAGTACATACTTCATCAGGTACTGTAGCCGTTGGGTCGATCTGTTCGATGATGACTTAGATTGTATTGCAATTCTGTATTGACAAAGGCTGATCCATAGCCGTTCGAGACTTTAACAACCGACAATACAGTACTATACACAGCTATCATCGCAGTACTGTCGCATTGGTATTAATCTGTACACTGACAATTTAAGTACCAGAGCAATTCTAGAAGACTCGGTCAATGTTGCGTTTATTGCCGCGGATATTTGCAACTCGTAGCACGATATTAGCCACATCCACAAATAGAGCACGGTAGCCGTTTGATTAATCTGTTCATTGATGTCACAACCTCAATAGCAAGTTTAGTACGATCAATGGATATATCAAACATCGGTAGTGGTGTTGACAAATGGCAAAAGAGCACGGAGAGGTGCCAAATAAGGAATACTGTTGCCAATGGATTAATCTATTCGCTGATCAGCTGTGTTCTTCAGGAACTTTAGAATGATCGATGATTAGTGCAACTGCCGCTAGAGACATTTCCATATGGCATTACGGTACTGGTAATAGCCAATAAATGTGCAGTGTAGACGTTTCATTAATGTATCAAGCGATGACTCATAGTCTATAGCAATTCCAGAGTAATCAAGCTATAGAACAGTTATGGATAGATATAATAACTATTGACATTGCTGCACTTAGTACATCCATCAACAGTGCGGTGTTGCCGTTGGAATAGTGTGCTAATTGATGACCTAATCTGTGCAGCAATTCTATAATAATCCATGGATAGGTCCAGTATCCCTCGAGACACCAGCAATTGACATATCGATACTGAGTACGTCCATCTTCACATTGCGTCAGTCGTCGCAGTCTTTTTCGCTTACTGATGAATTAAATTCCACACCTACTACAGCATAAACAGTGCACAGGACAGGTATGTCTAGAGATACTAATGATTGACAGGACCATGCTTTCGACGTCCATCAACAATGTACAGTTTAAGGTGTACTAAACTCTTAACTCATGACTTGAGTTCCATAGCAATTCTAGATTGAAAAAATACATAGGCTTCATCCCTCGAGATATAGGCAACGTGCAATACAGTTCAGAGCGTATCCATCAGCGCAGTACAATAGCCATTGCAGTAGTCTGCATGCTAATCATCTAAGTACCCCAGTAATACTGCAATGAGCGATGGATGCATCAGTCACGTCTAGAGATATTTATAAAGGACAGGACGGTACACAGTACTTTCACCGGTAGAGCACTCTTGCCGTGGTATTAATCTGTTCCCTGACGATTTAAGCTCGATAGCATTTCTAGAATGACAACGGACAGATGCATTATCTAACGAGACATGTACAATTGACAACACAGCACTGAGCACAGCCATCGTAACCGGAATGTGGCAGTTGTATTAATTTGGTCACTAACGGCTTAAATTCCACAGCATGTCGAGAATAATCAATGTATATGCCACATATGGTTACAGACATTTAAAGCTGACAGTACTGTACATAGTACGTTGACCAACAGGGCGCTGCAGCCGCTTGTTGAATATCTCCAATGATGATCTATGCTCTATGCCAGTTCTAGAGCGATCAAGGGATTGGTCGTTTATCTGCTGTGATATTGCACAAATGGCAAAAAAGTAATGTATGTAGCCATCTACGCAATACTATCGCCATTGAAATAATCCGTTCGCAGATCAACTATGGTGTTCAGAAATTGTAGAATGATCAGTGGATGGAGCAACTATGGCTGCAGACATTGACACGTGCCAAATGAGAACGGAGTACAGCCATTGTATCTGGAATGTAGCCAGATGGTTATGTTGTATACTGATGATTTAAATTCCGCAGCAGTTGTAGTGTAATCAATGTACAGATACGTTATGCTCAGAGATATGTGCAATAGGCATTACGGTACTTGGCACGTTCACCGACACAGCAGTTCAACTATTGGGTTAACCTGTCCAATGATGATTTATAGCGTCCTGCAGTTCGAGAATGATCTTCGGGTACATCAGATAGCTTTAGTGATGTTGACACAGGACCATGCAGTACAGAGAAGAAATTTACACAATGCTACAACCATTGATACTCTCTGTCCTCTGATCATCTATGTCCACCAGCAAATGTAGAACGATCTATGGAGGGAGGAACTGCAGCTGGAGACACTGACATATGTCCAAACAGAACTGAGCACAGCCGTCATCTCATTACCGTAGACGATTTATCAATTTGTTTACTCATGGCTTAAATTCCGCAGAAGCTGTGGAAGAACAATGTATATGTCAGTTACGGCTACAGATACTTGCCATTGGCTTGGCTGATCAACCAACACAGCACCGTGGACGCAGGAATTACATGTTCATGAATGATTTAAGCGGCATAACATATGTGGAATAATCAATAGATAGATTATATATCGGAAGTGAGATGAAAATTTGACAATACCGTTCCACATGTACCCTTCTGCATACTACTGCAGCCATTGTACTAACCTATTCGTCGAAGATCTAAAATATTCAGCAACTGTAGAATCATGGAAGGAATGTTTCATTGTCGCTGGAGGCATTTACACGTGTCAAAACGGTACTGATTATGTCCACCAACAGAGCACAAAAGCCGTTTGCATATTCTGGTGACAGATGATTAAAATTATGCAGCTATTCTGGAATGAAAGAAAGCAGATACGTTGTCTCTCCAGAAGTTAACAATTGACAACGCAGTACAGGGAAAATCCATCATCACAGTACTTTAACCGTCTCACTAGCTCGTCCACTGATAACTCAATTTTAACAGCAATTCTTGAATAATCAATTTAGAGAACGGTTGTGGCTACAGGTATTTAAAGTTGACGGTACGGTGCTTAGTACGTTTATCGACAGAGCACTGTAACGTCTAACTGATTGTGGCCAGTGATGACATGTATTCTGTAGCAAGTCTAGAATGACAAGAGACACATCCGTTACATCTCCACATACTAGCAATTGACATAACAGTACTGAGTTCGGCCATCATAACAGTAGCGCAGCCGTTGGATTAATTTGCCCACTGATGAATCAAATTCCAAGGTAGTTCCAGAGAAATCAGCGTGGACACCAGTTATATACAAAGATACTTACGTTTCCCAGTACGGTAGTATTACATGCACCAATAGAGGCCTGCAGCCGTTGGAATGATCTGTTCAGTGTCGGTTTTAGTTACACGTTATTTCGAGGATAATCAGTGTATACATCAAATACTGATAAACATATTTACAATTCGCTGTACGGTTGTTCGTGCATCCACCGATATAGCACCGTGGTCGTTGGATTAATCTATTCTCTGACGATTTAAATTCCACGGGAGTAATCCATGTACGTTTCATTTATGGTTAGAGACTGTAACAATTCTCATTACAGAAGCGGGTACATCCACGAATAGAGCAGAGTAGACATTGGATTCATCTGTTCAGTCATGATTTATATCATATTGTATTTCTAGAATTACAAAGGACTGACCCATTATCGCCGAAGGTATTAACAATTGACATAGCAGAACTGTGCGCAGCCATCATCCATGTACGACAGCCGTTGGTGTAATATCTTCACTGACTATTTAATTTCAGCAGCAGCTCTAGTGCAATCAATACATCGTGCGTTTATGGTTCGAGATATTTACAGTTCACAGCACGGTGCTTAGTACATCCATCAGCCGAGTACTGTAGCATTTGGATTGTTCTGTTCAATTACGATCTGTATTCTGTAGCAACTCTAGAATCACAAAGGACTGATCCGTTATTGCTCGAGACATTAAAAGCCGACAACTCAGTACAATGTACAGCCATAATCACAGTACTATAGCCGTTGTATTAATTTGGATAGTGATGATACAGTTGCCTCAGTAGTTCTTGATTAATCAATGTAAACGTATGTTGTAGATATTGATATTTACAATTCCCAGTACGGTAGTTGGTACAATCACCAATATAGCATTGTAGCCATTGGGAAGGTCAATTCAGAGGTGGCACATATTCTGTAGCAATTCTAGAGTGACAAAGGACTGACACATTATCGCACAAGGTATTAACAATTGACGAAACAGAATTGAATACGACCATCGTCAGAGCATTATAGTCGTTTGACTAATGTGTTGGCTAATAATTTAGATTTTGCAGCAACTCTAGCGTAATCAATGTAAAGTAGGGTTATGGCTAGAGATATTTAAACTTCATATTCCGGTTCATAGTAATTACGTCAGCAGGGAACTGCAGCCGCTGGACTGATCTGTTCAATCATGAATAAATTCTATAGTAATTCTAGAAAGACGAAAGCCAGAACCATTACCACTCTAGGCATTAGTAACCGACAGCTCAGTACCAAGAACAGTCATCATAACAATACCGTAGTCGCTGAATTAATCTGTTCACTGATGACGTAAGTTCCACAGTAGCTCTAGTACAATCAAGGTACACGTCAGTTATGTGTAGAGGCATTTACAGTTCCCAGAACGGTAGCTGGTACATCAACCAACAGGACAGTGCAGCCGTTGGATTAAGCAGTTCAGGTATGATTTACATTCCATTGCAATTCTAAACTGACGAAAGAAGTAACCGCTATGACTCGAGGCATTTGCAATTGATATAACAATACTGAGTACAGCCAGCATCACAGCACAGCAACCACTGAAATAGTCCGTGCCGTGACGATGTAAATTCAACAGTGGTCCTGGAATAATCAAGGAATATATCAGCTATGGATTGAGATGTTTGCAATTCCGAGAAGAGTAGATGGTACATCCACCAATAGATGACTGCTGCCGTTGGATTAATCTGTTCAGTGATGATATAAATTCGACAACAGATCTAGGATAGTCAATGTATGCATCAGTTGTGTCTAGAGATATTATCATTTCCCGCTACGGTGTGTGGGACATCGACCGACAGTGCAGATTAGCCGTTGAATTATGATGTACAGTGATGATATATATGCTATTGCAATTATAGAGTGACATAGGACAGGCGCAGCTTCGCTCGAGTCGTCAACAATTGACGACACAGTGCGGAGTACAGCCATAGACACAGCACTTTAGCCGTTGCACTAACTTCCACGCTGATAATTTATGTTCCACGTCAATTCTATGATAATCAAATTATAGTACGGTTACGGCTAGCGATATTTGCAATTGACAGTACGTTTCTCAGTACATCCTCCATTGCAGGACTGCAGCCGTTGGAATGATCTGTTCAATGATGACTTTCATTCCACAGTAGTTCTAGAATGTTCAATGCAACATTCGGTTTTGTATAGAGACATTTAAATCCTCCAGTACGGTTGTTTGTACATGCATCGATAGACCACAGCAGCTGTTGTATTAATCTGTTCATTCATGGTTTGAAATCTATACCAGCTATAAATTAATCAATGTACACGTCAGCTATGACTAGGGGCCTTAAAGATTCCAATTACGGTGTTTGGGACATCGACCGACGTTGCAATTAAGCCGTTGCGTTAAGACGTTCAGCGATGATTTAAATAATATTGCAATGCTAGAGTGAAAATGGACAAGCCCATTATCGCTCGAGAGAGTAACAATTGTCGAATCAGTAGTGTGTACAGCCATAATAACGGTTCTTTCGCCTTTGGACTAATTAGTTCACATATAATTTATGTTTAAACGCAATACTTGAATAATCAATGCATGGTACGGTTATGACTACAGATATTTGCAATTGTTAGTACGGTACTTAGTACATCCATCAAGAGAGCACTGTAGCCGTTTAATTAGCTTGTTCAATGGCGATGTATATTCCATAGCATTTCTGAAGCAACAAAGGAGGTATCCAATATATCTCGAGATAACAGCAATTGACACAACAGTTCCGTGTGCAGCCGTCATAAATGTATAGCAGCCGCTGTATTAATCTATACACCCATGACTTTAATTCCATAGTATTTCTAGAATAATCAATGTATGCATCAGTTATGGCTGGAGATATCTTCAAATCCCAGTGCGGTGGTTGCTTCATCCACAAATAAAGCACTGTTGCCGTTAGATGAATTTCTTCATTGAAGCTTTATGTTCCAAATGGTGTCTGTGGTTGTCAGTCCATAGTACGGTTATGTCAAGTGATGTTTACAATTCCCAGTATGGTACTTAGAATATACATCAGCAGAGCGCTGCAGCCGTTCGAATTAACTGTACAGTGATGATATGGACCCTACAGCAATTCTACAGTTGAAGAGAAGGGTTATTCATATTTCGAGATGATAACGAGAGATATAACAGTACTGAAATTAGCCATCTTCACAGTACTGTAGACGTTGCATTAATATGTCAACTGATAATGCAAATTCCAATCCATGTCTATGGATATTACGGTATAGCACGGCGATGGCTAGACAAATTTATAATTATCCGTATGTTTCACACTACATCCATCGTCAGAGCACTTTGGCCGCGGGATTGATCTGCTCATTAATCATTTTGATTCTATAGCAATTCTAGGATGGTAAATAACATATCCTGTACCGCTCGAGATATTAGAACCAGACAAAGCGCTAATAAATGCAGCCATCACAACAGTACTGTTTGCGGTTGGATTATTTCCTTCACTGATGACTAAAACTCCACAGTAATTCTACAATGACCAATGTATAAATAAGTTGAGGCTGGAGATATTTACATTTCCCAGAACGGTAGATGGTACATCCACCAATAGATCGATGTAGCCGTTGGATTAACCTGTTCAGTGGCGATAAAGTACCTATTGCAATTCTAGAATGACACAGTTCTGGACCATTACCGCTCGACATATTAACAATTGACGAAGCAATACTGAGTACATCCACCATCAGAGCACCATAGCCGTTGGAATAGTTTGCTCACTGATAATATAAATTTAACCGCCATTCTACAATAACTAATAGATGGTACCATTATGGATAAAGATAATTACAACTTACAGTACGGTACATAGTTCATCCGCCAACGGTGCAATGTAGCCTTTCGTTTAAGCTGCTCAATGATAATGTAGGTACTGTAGTGATTTCAGAATGAAAGATACATATACGTCATTGCTCGAGACACCTAAAATTCACATAACAGTACAGTTTGCAGCCGTCATAACTATTTTGCAGAATTTGTGTATGTCTATTAACTTATGACTTAAATACTCCGTCAGATCTAGACAAATAAATGTATACATCAGCTACGGCTAGAAATATTTACTATTCCCCGTAGAGTAATTAGTGCATCCACCAATCGAGCAATGCAGACGATGGATTAGACGGTAGAGTGATGATGTATATTCTATTGCAATTATAGAATAACAAAGGACTAAACCATCGTCGCTCGAGTCCATATGAATTGATGAAACAGTAATGGGTACAGCCATATTCACAGTACTTAAGCCGCCGGCCTAAATAGTTCACTGATAACTTATGTTTAACAGCAGCTCCGGAACAATGAATTTATAGTACCGTTATGCCTAGGGATATTTACAATTGACAGTACGGTACTTAGTACATCCGTCAACAGAGCACTATAGCCGTTGGATTAACTTGTTCAATGATGACGCAGATTCTATAGCTATTTTAGAGTGATTGGAGACAGAACCGTTGTAGCTCGGGATATAAACAACTGACGACACAGTACTAAGAACAGCCACCATCACATTACTGTAGCCGTTAGATTAGCTTGTTCATTGATGGTATAATGTCGACAGCCATTCTAGAATGATCAATCTATTGTGCGGTTACGGCTTGAGATATTTACATCTGTCATTACGGTACTTATTTCCCTTACCATTAGAGCACTGCAGCCGATGGATTAATCTGTTCAATGATGCTATACATTCCTTAGCAATTCTAGAATGACATAAGACATTGCAGCTGGACATAGTAACAATGGACAACACAGTGCTGAGAGCAGCCATCATAACGTTATTGTAGCTGTTGGATTTATTTGTTCAATGATGTCTTATATTCCACTGTTGTTCTATAGTAATGAATGTAAGCATCTGTTATGGCTAGAGATTTATGCAATTCACAGTACGATATTTCGTACACCCATCACCACATCGCAGTAACTGTTGGAGTGATCTGTTGAGAGATGATTAAAATCCTATTGCATTTCTGGGATGACAAAGGGCACATCCATTACGGCTCGAAGTATTAACAACTAACAATACAGTACTCAGTACAGCATTCAACTTAGTACTGTAGCAGTCGGATTATCTTGTTGGCTGATGATGAAAATTGCAAGGAGAGTGTAGAGTAACCAACGTATAGAAGGGATATGGCTAGGGTCATTCACAACTGCGATTATAGTTCTCAGTACATCCATGAACGGATTACAGTAGCCATTTCATTGGTCTGTTCCGTGATGGCTAAATTCCATAGCAATTAAAGAATAATAAAGGGCAGGCCAATTACCGCTCGAGATATTAACAACTGAGAACACAGTACAAGTACAGCCACCTTCACAGTACTTTAGCCGTCGGATTAATTTGTTAACTGAATATGTAACTTCCAATGGAAGTCTAGGTCAGTCAATGTATAGCACGGTTATGGCTAGCGATATTTATAATTGTCAGTACGGTAGATGGTACGTACTCCAATAAAGCACTGTAGCCATTTGATTAATCAGATCAGATATGATTTATATTCCATTCCATTTCTAGAATTACAAAGAACTGACCCATTATCGCTGAAGACATTAACAATAGACGAGAGAGTAGTTGGTACACTCGTCATCACATTACCTTTCCCGATGGAGTAGCTTGTTCACTGATGATATAAAGACCACATTAGTTCTAGAATAATAAATGCATAGTACCGTTATGGCTACAGAAATTTACAGCTGAGTGTACGGTGCTTATTACATCCGTCAACGGGGCACTGCAGCCGTTGAATTAACACGTTGAATGATAACGTTTTTCGGATAGCAATTCTACAGTGACCAAAAGAGTTCCTTTAGAGCTCGAGATATTGACAGATGACATAACAGTTCTGAGTACAGCATTCAGCACTGTACTGCGGCCGCTGAGTTTATCTCCTCAGTGACGACTTAAATTCCTCAGTAGTTCTGGATAAGTCAATGTATACATCAGATATAGCTAGAGATATTTAGGACACACAGAGCGGTATTTGGTGCAAAAGCCAACTGAGCACTATAGCCACCGGAATAATTTTTACACAGATGATATAAATTCCGAAGCAAGTCTAGGGTAGTAAATGTATAGTATGGTTGTGCCAGGAGACATTTGCAATTGACATTACGGTTCCTTGTACATCTTTCAAGAGGGCACTGCAACCATTGGGTTATCCTGCTCAATATTGATGTATATTGTATAGCTATTCCGGAATGGCAGAGAAGGTCTCTGTTATTGCTCGGGAAATTAACAACTGATATAACAGTATTGAGTACAGGCATTAGCGCAGGTTTGCAGCCGTTGCAATAACCTTTTCAATGATAATGTTGATGATACAGCAATTTTAAAGTGACAAATGTTTAAGTTAAGGTACGCTTAGCTCTGTTAGGTTAGGCTAGGTTAGGTTTGGATAGCATTGACATTGTGCCAAACACTGCCATTCGGTGGACCTCTGAGATCTACATCGCCCTAATATGTTCAGCTTGGCTCTGGGAAAGCCAGCAATTGTGGTTGCGGCACGTTTTGTTGAGATAGGCTACGTTCGCTTAGGTTAGGTTAGGGCAGGTTAGGTCAGAATATCCTTCACTTTGCGCTTTACACTGCCACGCCGAGTATTTCTGTAGTCCCCTGTATTCTAGTATACTCCGCGTGGCTCTGTGTATGTCAGCAGTAGTGGTCGCGGCACGTTAGGTTTTGTTATGTTACGTTAGGTTAGGTTAGGTTAGGTTGGGTTTGGTCAGGTTACACCTGACTTTTGTGGTACACCTTGCTCTTCGGTGTATACCTGCGGTCTATATTGCCCTTCCATACTATGCTCGACTCTGGGGTGGACAGTAATAGTGGTCTAGCCAAGTCATGACGAGTTAGGTTACGTTTGTTTACGTTACGACTGGTTAGGTTAGGAGAGGCCTGCTACGACTTATGCGCTATACACTGCTC
>NW_016911658.1:19312-25350 GCF_001483705.2 Eufriesea mexicana | reverse complement strand
GAGCTAACGTTCTTCCATATTTAGGTGGAAAGACTCTATTGGCGTGCTATACCTATAGCAATGGTATAGAATCAGGCCGGAAAATACAATTTTATTGACATTTTCGACAAATGTCGTGGTAAGCTATCTGTCTTGCATGAACAAGGAGGAAAGATTCCATTGGCATGCATTAGCCATTGCAATGCTTTAGAATCTGGCAGGAAAATACAATTTTAATGACATATTCGACTAATATAGCGGTGAACTAACTTGCTTGCGTAAATGAGGGGGATAAATTTTATTGGCGCGCTATAGCCATAGCAGTGGTTTAGAATCAGGCCGGAATATTCAATTGCATTGATATTTTCTGCTAATATCGTGGTGAGATAACTTTCGTGCATAAATAAGGATGAAAGATTCTATTGACTTATATAGTGGTGAGCTATCTTTCATGCTTAGATAAGGAGGAAGGATACTTTTGGCATGCTGTTACCATTGCAATGCTATAGAATCTGGCTGGAAAATTCAATTTTATTGACATTTTCGACAAATATCGTGGTGAGCTAATATTCTTGCATAAATAAGGAGGGAAGATTTTATTGGCGTACTATAGCCATTGCAGCGCTATAGAATACGGCTGGAAAATTCAATTTTATTGCGATTTTCTACTAATATCTTGGTGAGCTAACTTTCTTGCATAAATCAGGAGGAAAGAGACCATTGGCGTTCTATAACCATTGCATTGCTATAGGGCCTGGTCGGAAAATTCAATTCTATTGCCATTTTCGCTAATATCGTGCTGAGCTAACGTTCTTCCATATTTAGGTGGAAAGACTCTATTGGCGTGCTATACCTATAGCAATGATATAGAATCAGGCCGGAAAATACAATTTTATTGACATTTTCGACTAATGTCGTGGTAAGCTATCTGTCTTGCATGAACAAGGAGGAAAGATTCCATTGGCATGCATTAGCCATTGCAATGCTTTAGAATCTGGCAGGAAAATACAATTTTAATGACATATTCGACTAATATAGCGGTGAACTAACTTGCTTGCGTAAATGAGGGGGATAAATTTTATTGGCGCGCTATAGCCATAGCAGTGGTTTAGAATCAGGCCGGAATATTCAATTGCATTGATATTTTCTGCTAATATCGTGGTGAGATAACTTTCGTGCATAAATAAGGATGAAAGATTCTATTGACTTATATAGTGGTGAGCTATCTTTCATGCTTAGATAAGGAGGAAGGATACTTTTGGCATGCTGTTACCATTGCAATGCTATAGAATCTGGCTGGAAAATTCAATTTTATTGACATTTTCGACAAATATCGTGGTGAGCTAATATTCTTGCATAAATAAGGCGGTAAGATTTTATTGGCGTACTATAGCCATTGCAGCGCTTTCGAATATGGCTGGAAAATTCAATTTTATTGCGATTTTCTACTAGTATCGTGGTGAGCTAGCTTTCTTGCATAAATGTGGAGGAAGGAGACTTTTGGCCTGCTATATCCATTGCATTGCTATAGGGCCTGGTCGGAAAATTCAATTATATTGTCATTTTCGACTAATATCGTGGTGAGCTAACTCTCTTGCATAAATAATGAGGAAAGAATCTATTGGCGTGTTATAGCCATTGCAGAGCTATAGATCCCGTCTGGAAAATTCAATTTTGTTGTCATTTTCGACTAATATCGTGGTGATCTAATTTTCTTGCATAAATAAGGAGGGAAGATTTTATTGTCGTGCTATAGCCATTGCAGAGTTTTAGAATCCGGATGGAAAATTGAATTTTACTAACATTCACTACTAATATCGTGGTGAGCTATCTTTCGTGCATAAGTAAACTGGTATGATTATATTGACGTGCTATAGCCATTGCACAGCTATAGAATCCGCCTTGAAAATTCAATTTTATAGACATTTTCGACTAATATACTTGTGAGCAAACTTTCTTGAATAAATAAGTAGTAAAGATATTATTGGCGTGCTATAGCCATTGCAGATCTATAGAATCCGTCTGGAAAATTCAATTATATAGTCATTTTCGACTAATATAGTGGTGAGCTAACTTTCTTGCATAAATGAGGAGGAAAGAGACTATTGGCGTGCTATAACCATTGCATTGCTGTAGGGCCTGGTCGGAAAATTCAATTTTATTGGCTTTTTCGCTAATATCGTGGTGAGCTTACGTTCTTCCATATTTAGGAGGAAAGACCCTGTTGGCGTGCTATAGCTATAGCATTGATATAGAATCAGGCCGGAAAATTCAATTTTATTGACATTTTCGACTAATATCGTGGTGAGCTAGCTGTCTTACATAAATAAGGCGGAATGGTTCCATTGGCATGCTAAAGCCATTGTAATTGTTTAGAATCTGACTGGAAAATTCAATTTTATTGTCATTTTCGACTTATACAGTGGTGAGCTAACTTTCTTGCTTACATAAGGAGGAAGGATACTTTTTGCGTGCTGTAGCCGTTGCAATGCTATAGAATCTGGCTGGAAAATTCAATTTTATTGTCATTTTCGACAAATACCGTGGTGAGCTAATATTCTTGCATAAATAAGGAGGGAACATTTTATTGGCGTGCTACAGCCATAGCAATGCTCTAGAACCTGTCTGCAAAATTAATTTTATTGACATTTTCGCTAATATCGTGGTGATCTAATTTTCTTGCATAAATAAGGAGGAAAGATTCTATTGGCGTGGAATATGGCTGGAAAATTCAATTTTAATGTCATTTTCGACAAATACCGTGGTGAGCTAATATTCTTGCATAAATAAGGAGGAAAGATTCTATTGGCGTGGAATATGGCTGGAAAATTCAATTTTAATGTCATTTTCGACAAATACCGTGGTGAGCTAATATTCTTGCATAAATAAGGAGGAAAGATTCTATTGGCGTGGAATATGGCTGGAAAATTCAATTTTAATGTCATTTTCGACAAATACCGTGGTGAGCTAATATTCTTGCATAAATAAGGAGGAAAGATTCTATTGGCGTGGAATATGGCTGGAAAATTCAATTTTAATGTCATTTTCGACAAATACCGTGGTGAGCTAATATTCTTGCATAAATAAGGAGGAAAGATTCTATTGGCGTGGAATATGGCTGGAAAATTCAATTTTAATGTCATTTTCGACAAATACCGTGGTGAGCTAATATTCTTGCATAAATAAGGAGGAAAGATTCTATTGGCGTGGAATATGGCTGGAAAATTCAATTTTAATGTCATTTTCGACAAATACCGTGGTGAGCTAATATTCTTGCATAAATAAGGAGGAAAGATTCTATTGGCGTGGAATATGGCTGGAAAATTCAATTTTAATGTCATTTTCGACAAATACCGTGGTGAGCTAATATTCTTGCATAAATAAGGAGGAAAGATTCTATTGGCGTGGAATATGGCTGGAAAATTCAATTTTAATGTCATTTTCGACAAATACCGTGGTGAGCTAATATTCTTGCATAAATAAGGAGGAAAGATTCTATTGGCGTGGAATATGGCTGGAAAATTCAATTTTAATGTCATTTTCGACAAATACCGTGGTGAGCTAATATTCTTGCATAAATAAGGAGGAAAGATTCTATTGGCGTGGAATATGGCTGGAAAATTCAATTTTAATGTCATTTTCGACAAATACCGTGGTGAGCTAATATTCTTGCATAAATAAGGAGGGAACATTTTATTGGCGTGCTACAGCCATAGCAATGCTCTAGAACCTGTCTGCAAAATTAATTTTATTGACATTTTCGCTAATATCGTGGTGAGCTTACGTTCTTCCATATTTAGGAGGACCGGAAAATACAATTTTATTGTCATTTTCTACTAATATCGTGGTGAGCTAACTTTCGTGCATACATAAAGTGGAAAGGTACTATTGGCGTGCTACAGCCATAGCAATGCTCTAGAACCTGTCTGCAAAATTAATTTTATTGACATTTTCGATTAATATCGTTGTGAGGTAAGTTTCTTGCATGAATAAGGAGGATAGATTCTATTGGCGCGCTATAGCCAAAGCAGTGGTTTAGAATCTGGCCGGAATGTTCAATTTCATTGACATTTTCTACTAATATCATGGTGAGCTAATATTCTTGCATAAATAAGGAGGGAAGATTCTATTGGCGTACTCTAGCCATTGCAGAGCTATAGAATCCTGCTTGAAAATTCAATTTAATTGCCATTTTCTACTAATATTATGGTGAGTTAACTTTCGTGCATAAGTAAGGAGGACAGATTCTATTGGCGTGCTACAGCCGTTGCATTGCTACAGGATCTCGGTGGAAAATTCAATTTTACTGACATTTTCGACTAATATCGTGGTGAGCTAACTTTCTTTCATAAATAAGTAGGAAAGATATTATTGGCGTGCTATAGCCATTGCAGATCTATAGAATCCGCCTGGAAAATTCAATTTTATAGTCATTTTCGACTAAAATAGTGGCGAGCTATCTTTCTTGCATAGATGGGGAGGAAGGAATCTATTGGCGTACTATAGCCATTGCTCTGCTATAAGGTCCGGCCGGAAAATTCAATTTTATTGACATTTTCGCTAATATCGTGGTGAGCTTACGTTCTTCCATATTTAGGAGGAAAGACTCTGTTGGGGTGCTATAGCTATAGCATTCATATAGAATCAGGCCGGAAAATTCAATTTTATTGA
Organism: Eufriesea mexicana; assembly: GCF_001483705.2. NCBI lineage: Eukaryota > Metazoa > Arthropoda > Insecta > Hymenoptera > Apidae > Eufriesea > Eufriesea mexicana. Next base: position 20,700 of record NW_016911658.1, on the reverse strand, counting down.
CATTTTCGACTTATATCGTGGTGAGCTAACTCTCTTGCATAAATATGGAGGAAAGATTCTATTGGCGTGTTATAGCCATTGCAGAGCTATTGAACCCGACTGGAAAATTCAATTTTTTTGTTTGTCATTTTCGACTAATATCGTGGTGAGCTAGCTGTCTTACATAAATAAGGCGGAATGGTTCCATTGGCATGCTAAAGCCATTGTAATGGTTTAGAATCTGACTGGAAAATTCAATTTTATTGTAATTTTCGACTTATACAGTGGTGAGCTAACTTTCTTGCTTAGATAAGATTTGCATAAGTAAGGAGGACAGATTCTATTAGCGTGTTACAGCCATTGCAATGCTATAGAATCAGGCTGGAGCATTCGATTTTATTGACACTTTCGACTTATATCGTTGTGAGCTAACCTTCCAGCATAAATAAGCTGGAAATGTTCTATCGGCGTGCTATTGCCATTGCAGTGCTATAGAATCCGCCTGGAAAATACTACTAAATATCATATTCTACTTATATCGTGGTAAGCTATCTGTCTTGCATAATAAGGAGGAAAGATTCCATTGGCATGCTTCAGCCATTGCAATGCTTTAGAACCTGGCTAGAATATTCAATTTTATAGACATTTTCGACTAATTTATTGGTGAACTAGCTTTCGTGAATAAATGAGGAGGAAAGGTTCCATTGGCGCGCTATAGCCATAGCAATGGTCTAGAGACTGCCTGGAAAATTCAATTTTATTAACATTTACGACTAATATCGGTGTAAGCTAGCTGCCTTGCATATATAAGGAGGAAAGATACCATTGGCATACTATAGCCATTGCAATGCTTTAGAATCTGGCAGGAAAATACCATTTTACTGACATTTTCGACTTATATAGTTGTGAACTAACTTGCTTGCATAAATGAGGAGGATAGGTTCTATTGGCGCGCTATAGCCATAGCAGTGGTTAAGAATCTGGCCGGAATATTCGATTTCATTGACATTTTCTGCTAATATCGCGGTGAGCTAACTTTCGTGCATAAATAAGGATGAAAGATCCTATTGACGTGCTGTAGCCATTGCATTGCTACAGGATCTGGATGTAAAAATCAATTTTATTGACATTTTCGACTAATATCGTGGTGAGCTAACTCCCTTGCATACGTAAGGAGGAATGATCCATTTGGCGAACTATAGCCATTGCAATGCTATAAAATCTTGCTGGAAAATAGAACTTAATATCATATTCGACTAATATAGTGGTGAGCAAACTTTCTTGCATAAATGATGAGGAAGGATTCTATTGGCGTCCCGAAGCCATGGCAATGCTCTAGAATCTACCTGGAAAATTCAATTTTATTGACATTTTCGACTAATATCGTGGTGAGCTATCTCTCTGGCATA
>NW_016911658.1:12712-16258 GCF_001483705.2 Eufriesea mexicana | reverse complement strand
TCTTGCATAAATATGGAGGAAAGATTCTATTGGCGTGTTATAGCCATTGCAGAGCTATTGAACCCGACTGGAAAATTCAATTTTTTTGTCATTTTCGACTAATATCGTGGGGAGTTAGCTTTCGAGCAAAAATATGGTGGAAAGTGTTTATAGACGCGATATAGCCGTTGCATTGCTATAGGATCTCGCTGGAAAATTCATTTTTATTGTCATTTTCGACTAATATCGTATTGAGCTACCTTTCTTTCATAAATAAGGAGGAAAGATATTATTGGCGTGCTATAGCCATTGCAATGCTTTAGGTTCTGGCTGGAATATTCAATTTCATTGACATTTTCCATTTATATCGTGGTGAGGTAACTTTCTTGCATAAGTAAGGAGGACAGATTCTATTAGCGTGTTACAGCCATTGCAATGCTATAGAATCAGGCCGGAGCATCCAATTTTATTGACACTTTCGACTTATATCGTTGTGAGCTAACCTTCCAGCATAAATAAGCAGGAAGTGTTCTATCGGCGTGCTATTGCCATTGCAGTGCTATAGAATCCGCCTGGAAAATACTACTAAATATCATTTTCTACTTATATCTTGGTGAGCTAACTTTCGTGCATATATAAGGAGGATAGGTTCTATTGGTGTGCTATAGCCATTGCATTGCTATAGGGTCTGGACGGAAAATTCAATTTTATTGATATTTTCGACTTATATCGTTGTGAGCTAATTTTCTTGCATAAATAAGGAGGAAGCGTCATATTGGCGTGCTATAGCCATTGCAGAGCTATAGATTGCGTCCGGAAAATTCAATTTTATAGTCATTTTCGACTAATATAGTGGTCAGCTATCTTTCTTGCATAAATGAGGAGGAAAAATATTATTGGCGTGCTATATCCATTGCATTGCTATAGGGCGTGGTCGGAAAATTCAATTTTATTGGCATTTTCGCTAATATTGTGCTGAGCTAACTATCTACCGTATTTAGGAGGAAAGACTCTATTGGCATGCTATAGCTATATCAATGATATAGAATCAGGCCGGAAAATTCAATTTTATTGACATTTTCGACTAATGTCGTGGTAAGCTATCTGTCTTGCATAATAAGGAGGAAAGATTCCATTGGCATGCTCTAGCCATTGCAATGCTTTAGAACCTGGCTAGAATATTCAATTTTACAGACATTTTCGACTAATTTATTGGTGAACTTACTTTCTTGAATAAATGAGGAGGAACGGATCCACTGGCGCGCTATAGCCATAGCAATGGTCTAGAGTCTGCCTGGAAAATTCAATTTTATTAACATTTACGACTAATATCGTTGTAAGCTAGCTGTCTTGCATATATAAGGAGGAAAGACGCCATTGGCATACTATGGCCATTGCAATGCTTTAGAATCTGGCAGGAAAATACCATTTTACTGACATTTTCGACTAATATAGTTGTGAACTAACTTGATAGCATAAATGAGGAGGATAGGTTCTCTTGGCGCGCTATAGCCATAGCAGTGGTTTAGAATCTGGACGGAATATTCGATTTCATTGACATTTTCTGCTAATATCGCGGTGAGCTAACTTTCGTGCATAAATAAGTATGTAAGATTCTATTGACGTGCTGTAGCCATTGCATTGCTACAGGATCTGGATGAAAAAATCAATTTTATTGACATTTTCGTCTAATATCGTGGTGAGGTAACTCCCTTGCATACGTAAGGAGGAAGGATCTTATTGGCGTGCTATAGCCATTGCAATGCTATTGAATCTTGCTGGAAAATAGAAGATAATGTCATTTTCGACTAATATCGTTGTGAGCTAACTTTCGTGCATAAATCAAGAGGAAAGGTCCTACTTGCGTGCTTCAGCCATAGCAATGCTCTAGAATATGCCTGCAAAATTCAATTTTATTGAAATTTTCGATTAATATCGTTGTGAGGTAAGTTTCTTGCATGAATAACTAGGACAGATTCTATTGTCGTCCTATAGCCATTGCAATGCCATAGTTTCAGACTGGGGAATACAATTTTTTTTACATTTTCGACTTATACCGATGTGAGCAAACTTTCTAGCATAAATAAGGAGAAAAGATTCTATCGGCGTGCTATAGCCATTGAAATGCTATAGAATCTGGCTGCAAATCTCAATTATATTGTAATTTTCGACTAATATCGTGGTGAGCTAACTTTCTTGCATAAATGAGGAGGAAAGACTCTGTTGGCGTGCTATAGCTATAGCAATGATATAGAATCAGGCCGGAAAATTCGATTTTATTGACATTTTCTACTAATAACGAGGTGAGCTAACTTTCGTGCTTAAATAAGTATGAAAGATTCTATTGACGTGCTGTAGCCATTGCATTGCTACAGGATGTGGCTGGAAAATTCAATTTTGTTGACATTTTCGACTTATATAGTGCTGAGCTAGCTTTCTTGCTTAGATAAGGAGGAAGGATGCTTTTGCCGTGCTGTAGCCATTGCAATGCTATAGAATCTGGCTGGAAAATTCAACTATATTGTCATTTTCGACTAATATCGTGGTGAGCTATCTCTCTTGCATAAATAATGAGGAAAGAATCTATTGGCGTGTTATAGCCATTGCAGAGCTATAGAACCCGTCTGGAAAATTCAATTTTATAGTCATTCTCGACTAATATAGTGGAGTGCTAACTTTCTTGCATAAATGAGGAGGAAAGAGACTATTGGCGTGCTATAACCATTGCATTACTGTAGGGCCAGCTCGGAAAATTCAATTTTATTGGCTTTTTCGCTAATATCGTTGTGAGCTTACGTTCTTACATATTTAGGAGGAAAGACTCTGTTGGCGTGCTATAGCTATAGCATTGATATAGAATCAGGCCGGAAAATTCAATTTCATTGACGTTTTCGACTAATATCGTGGTGAGCTAGCTGTCTTACATAAATAAGGCGGAATGGTTCCATTGGCATGCTATAGCCATTCTAATGGTTCAGAATCTGACTGGAAAATTCAATTTTATTGACATTTTCGACTTATATAGTGGTGAGCCAACTTTCTTGCTTAGATAAGGTGGAAGGATGCTTATGGCGTGCTGTAGCCGTTGCAATGCTGTAGAATCTGGGTGGAAAATTCAATTTTATTGACATTTTCGACAAATATCGTGGTGAGCTAATATTCTTGCATAAATAAGGAGGGAACATTTTATTGGCGTGCTATAGCCATTGCAGAGCTATAGAATCCGGATGGAAAATACAATTTTATTTTCATTTTCTACTAATATCGTGGTGAGCTAACTTTCGTGCATACATAAAGTGGAAAGGTCCTATTGGCGTGCTACAGCCATGGCAATGCTCTAGAACCTGCCTGCAAAATTAATTTTATTGACATTTTCGATTAATATCGTTGTGAGGAAAGTTTCTTGCATGAATAAGGAGGATAGATTCTATTGGCGCGCTATAGCCATAGCAGTGGTTTAGAATCTGGCCGGAATATTCAATTTCATAGACATTTTCTACCCATATCGTGGTGAGCTAATATTCTTGCATAAGTAAGGAGGACAGATTCTATTGGCGTGCTACAGCC
>NW_016911658.1:0-12689 GCF_001483705.2 Eufriesea mexicana | reverse complement strand
ACTGACATTTTCGACTAATATCGTGGTGAGCTAACTTTCTTTCATAAATAAGTAGGAAAGATATTATTGGCGTGCTATAGCCATTGCAGATCTATAGAATCCGCCTGGAAAACTCAATTTTTTTGTCATTTTCGACTAATATGGTGGGGAGCTAGCTTTCGAGCAAAAATATGGTGGCAAGTGTTTATAGACGCGATATAGCCGTTGCATTGCTATAGGATCTCGCTGGAAAATTCATTTTTATTGTCATTTTCGACTAATACCGTATTGAGCTACCTTTCTTTCATAAATAAGGAGGAAAGATATTATTGGCGTGCTATAGCCATTGCAATGCTTTAGGTTCTGGCTGGAATATTCAATTTCATTGACATTTTCCATTTATATCGTGTGAGGTAACTTTCTTGCATAAGTAAGGAGGACAGATTCTATTATCGTGTTACAGCCATTGCAATGCTATAGAATCAGGCTGGAGCATTCAATTTTATTGACACTTTCGACTTATATCGTTGTGAGCTAACCTTCCAGCATATATAAGCAGGAAATGTTCTATCGGCGTGCTATTGCCATTGCAGTGCTATAGAATCCGCCTGGAAAATACTACTAAATATCATTTTCTACTTATATCGTGGTGAGCTAACTTTCTTGCATAGATAAGGAGGAAGGATGCTTTTGGCGAGCTGTAGCCATTGCAATGCTATAGAATCTGACTGGAAAATTCAATTTTATAGACATTTACGACTAATATCGTGGTGATCCAATTTTCTTGCATAAACAAGGAGGGAAGATTTTATTGGCGCGCTATAGCCATTGAAGAGCTGTAGAATCCGGCTGGAAAATTCAATTTTATTGACATTTTCCACTAATACCGTGGTGAGCTAACTTTCGTGCCTAAGTAAGGAGGAAAGATTCCATTGGCATGCTTTAGCCGTTGCAATGCCTTATAACCTGGCTACAATATTCAATTTTTTGGACATTTTCGACTAATTTATTGGTGAACTAACTTCCTTGAATGAATGAGGAGGAAAGGTTCCATTGGCGCGCTATAGCCATAGCAATGTTCTAGAATCTGCCTGGAAAATTCAATTTTATTAACATTTACGACTAATATCGATGTAAGCTAGCTGTCTTGCATAAATGGGGAGGAAAGAATCTTTTGGCGTACTGTAGCCATTGCATTGCTATAGGGTCTGGCCGGAAAATTCAATTTTATTGACATTTTCGCTAATATCGTGGTGAGCTAACGTTTTTCCATATTTAGGAGGACAGACTCTTTTGGCGTGCTATAGCTATAGCAATGATATAGAATCAGGCCGGAAAATTCAATTTTATTGACATTTTCGACTAATGTCGTGTTAAGCTGTCTGTCTTGCATGAATAAGGAGGAAAGATTCCATTGGCATGCTTCAGCCATTGCAATGCTTTAGAACCTGGCTAGAATATTCAATTTTATAGACATTTTCGACTAATTTATTGGTGAACTAACTTTCTTGAATAAATGAGGAGGAAAGGTTCCATTGGCGAGCTATAGCCATAGCAATGGTCTAGAGTCTGCCTGGAAAATTCAATTTTATTAACATTTACGACTAATATCGTTGTAAGCTAGCTGTCTTGCATATATAAGGAGGAAAGGTACCATTGGCATACTATAGCCGTTGCAATGCTTTAGAATCTGGCAGGAAAATACCATTTTACTGACATTTTCGACTGATATAGTTGTGAACTAACTTGCTTGCAAAAATGAGGAGGATAGGTTCTATTGGCGCGCTATAGCCATAGCAGTGGTTTAGAATCTGGCCGGAATATTCGATTTCATTGACATTTTCTGCTAATATCGCGTTGAGCTAACTTTCGTGCATAAATAAGGATGAAAGATTCTATTGACGTGCTGTAGCCATTGCATTGCTACTGGATCTGGATGTAAAAATCAATTTTATTGACATTTTCGACTAATATCGTGGTGAGCTAACTCCCTTGCATACGTAAGGAGGAAGAATTCTATTGGCGTACAATAGCCATTACAATGTTTTAGAATCTGGCTGGAAAATTCAATTTCATTGACATTTTCTGCTAATATCGCGGTGAGCTAACTTTCGTGCATAAATAAGGATGTAAGATTCTATTGACGTGCTGTAGCCATTGCATTGCTACAGGATCTGGATGGAAAAATCAATTTTATTGACATTTTCGTCTAATATCGTGGTGAGCTAACTCCCTTGCATTCGAAAGGAGGAAGGATCTTATTGGCGTACTATAGCCATTGCAATGCTATAGAATCTTGCTGGAAAATAGAACTTAATATCATTTTCTACTAATATCGTGGTGAGCTAACTTTCGTGCATAAATCAAGGGGAAAGGTCCTACTTGCGTGCTTCAGCCATAGCAATGCTCTAGAATCTGCCTGCAAAACTCAATTTTATTGACATTTTCGATTAATATCGTTGTGAGGTAAGTTTCTTGCATAAATAAGGAGAAAAGATTCTATCGGCGTGCTATAGCCATTGAAATATTTCGAATCTGGCTGCAAAACTCAATTAAATGGTAATTTTCGACTAATATCGTGGTGAGCTAACTTTCTTGCATAAATGAGGAGGAAAGACTCTGTTGGCGTGCTATAGCTATAGCAATGATATAGAATCAGGCCGGAAAATTCGTTTTTATTGACATTTTCTACTAATATCGTGGTGAGCTAACTTTCGTGCATAAATAAGAATGAAAGATTCTATTGACGTGCTGTAGCCATTGCATTGCTACAGGGTGTGGCTGGAAAATTCAATTTTATTGACATTTTCGACTTATATAGTGCTGAGCTAGTTTTCTTGCTTAGATAAGGAGGAAGGATGCTTTTGGCGTGCTGTAGCCATTGCAATGCTATAGAATCTGGCTGGAAAATAGAACTTAATATCATTTTCAACTAATATCGTGGTGAGCTAACTTTCGTGCATAAATCAAGAGGAAAGGTCCTACTTGCGTGCTTCAGCCATAGCAATGCTCTAGAATCTGCCTGCAAAACTCAGTTTTATTGACATTTTCGATTAATATCGTTGTGAGGTAAGTTTCTTGCATGAATAAGGAGGACAGATTCTATTGTCGTCCTATAGCCGTTGCAATGCCATAGATTCAGACTGGGGAATACAATTTTCTTTACATTTTCGACTTATGCCGTTGTGAGCAAACTTTCTTGCATAAATGAGGAGGAAAGACTCTGTTGGCGTGCTATAGCTATAGCAATGATATAGAATCAGGCCGGAAAATTCGTTTTTATTGACATTTTCTACTAATATCGTGGTGAGCTAACTTTCGTGCATAAATAAGAATGAAAGATTCTATTGACGTGCTGTAGCCATTGCATTGCTACAGGGTGTGGCTGGAAAATTCAATTTTATTGATATTTTCGACTTATATAGTGCTGAGCTAGCTTTCTTGCTTAGATAAGGAGGAAGGATGCTTTTGGCGTGCTGTAGCCATTGCATTGCTACAGGGTGTGGCTGGAAAATTCAATTTTATTGACATTTTCGACAAATATCGTGGTGAGCTAATATTCTTGCATAAATAAGGAGGGAAGATTATATTGGCGTGCTATAGCCATTGCAGAGATATAGAATCCGGCTGGAAAATGCAATTTTATTGCCATTTTCTACTAATATCGTGGTGAGCTAACTTTCTTGCATAGATAAGGAGGAAGGACGCTTTTGGCGAGCTGTAGCCATTGCAATGCTATAGAATCTGACTGGAAAATTCAATTTTATTGACATTTTCGACTAATATCGTGGTGATCCAACTTTCTTGCATAAATAAGGAGGGAAGATTTTATTGACGCGCTGTAGCCATTGAAGAGCTGTAGAATCCGGCTGGAAAATTCAATTTTATTGACATTTTCTACTAATACCGTGGTGAGCTAACTTTCGTGCACAAGTATGGAGGAAGGTGTTTATTGGCGCGATATAGCCGTTGCATTCCTATAGAATCTCGCTGGAAAATTCAATTTTTCTCTCATTTTCGACTCATATCGTATTGAGTTACCTTTCTTTCATAAATAAGAAGGAAAGATATTATTCGCGTGCTATAGCCATTGCAATGCTTTAGATTCTGGCTGGAATATTCAATTTCATTGACATTTTCCATTTATATCGTGGTGAGGTAACTTTCTTGCATAAGTAAGGTGGACAGATTATATTGGCGTGCTACAGTCATTGCAATGCTACAGAATCAGGCTTGAGCATTCAATTTTATTGACACTTACGACTTATATCGTTGTGAGCTAACCTTCCAGCATGAATAAGGAGGAAATATTCTATCGGCGTGCTATTGCCATTGCAGTGCTATAGATTCCTCCTGGAAAATAAAACTTAATATCATTTTCTACTTATATCGTGGTGAGCTAACTTTTGTGCGTATATAAGGAGGAAAGGTTCTATTGGTGTGCTATAGCCATTGCATTGCCATAGGGTCTGGCCGGAAAATTCAATTTTATTGACATTTTCGACTTATATCGTGGTGAGCTAACTTTCTTGCATAAATAAGGAGGAAGGATCATATTGGCGTGCTATAGCCATTGCAGAGCTATAGAATCCGTCCAGAACATTCAATTTTATAGTCATTTTCGACTAATATAGTGGTCAGCTAACTTCCTTGCATAAATGAGGAGGAAAGAGACTATTGGCGTGCTATATCCATTGCATTGCTATAGGGCCTGGTCGGAAAATTCAATTTTATTGGCATTTTCGCTAATATCGTGGTGAGCTAATGTTCTTCCATATATAGGAGGAAAGACTCTATTGGCGTGCTATAGCTATAGCAATGATATAGAATCAGGCCGCAAAATTCAATTTTATTGTCATTTTCAACTAATGTCGTGGTAAGCTATCTGTCTTGCATGAATAAGGAGGAAAGATTCCCTTGGCGTGCTTTAGCCATTGCAATGCCTTAGAATCTGGCTGGAACATTCAATTTTATAGACATTTTCGACTAATTTATTGGTGAACTAACTTTCTTGAATAAATGAGGAGGAGAGGTTCTATTTGCTCGCTATAGCCATGGCAGTGGTCTAGAATCTGCCCGGAAAAGTCAATTTTATTAACATTTTCGACCAATATCGTTGTAAGCTAGCTGTCTTGCATATATAAGGAGGAAAGATACCATTGTCGTACTATAGCCATTGCAATGCTTAAGAGTCTGGCAGAAAAATACAATTTTACTGACATTTTCGACTAATATAGTGGTGAACTAGCTTGCTTGCATAAATGGGGAGGGTAGACTCTATTGGCGCGCTTTAGCCATAGCAGTGGTTCAGAATCTGGACGGAATATCCAATTTCATTGACATTTTCTGCTAATATCGTGGTGAGCTAACTTTCGTGCATAAATAAGGATGAAGGATTCTATTGACGTGCTGTAGCCATTGCATTGCTACAGGATATGGCTGGAAAATTCAATTTTATTGACGTTTTCGACTAATATAGTGGTGAGCTAACTCCCTTGCATACGTAAGGAGGAAGAATCCTATTGGCGTACTATAGCCAATGCAGTGTTATAGAATCTTGCTGGAAAATAGAACTTCATATCATTTTCCACTAATATCGTGGTGAGCTAACTTTCGTGCATAAATAAAGAGGAAAGGTCCTATTGGCGTGCTGCGTCCATAGCAATGCTCTAGAATCTGCCGGCAAAATTCAATTTTATTGACATTTTCGATTAATATCGTTGTGAGGTATGTTTCTTGCATGAATAAGGAGAACAGACTCTATTGGCGTGCTATAGCAATTGCAATGCCATAGAGTCAGACTGGGGAATACAATTTTTTTTACATTTTCGACTTATACCGTTGTGAGCAAACTTTCTTGAATAAACAAGGAGAAAATATTCTATCGGCGTGATATAGCCGTTGAAGTGCTATAGAACCTGGCTGGAAAATTAAATTATATTGTCATTTTCGACTAATACCATGGTGAGCCAACTCTCTTGCATAAATATGGAGAAGAGATTCTATTGTCGTGTTATAGCCATTGCAGAGCTATAGAACCCGTTTGGAAAACTCAATTTTATTGGCATTTTCGCTAATATCGTGGTGAGCTTATGTTCTTCCATATTTAGGAGGAAAGACTCTATTGGCGTGCTATAGCTATAGCAATGATATAGAATCAGCCCGCAAAATTCAATTTTACTGACATTTTCAACTAATGTCGTGGTAAGCTATCTGTCTTGCATGAATAAGGAGGAAAGATTCCATTGGCATGCTTTAGCCATTGCAATGCTTTAGAATCTGGCTGGAATACTCAATTTCATATAAATTTTCGACTAATTTATTGGTGAACTAACTTTCCTGAATAAATGAGGAGGAAAGGCTCCATTGGCGCGCTATAGCCATTTCAGTGGTCTTGAATCTGCCTGCAAAATTCAATTTTATTGACATTTTCGACTAATATCGTGGTGAGGTAAGTTCCTTGCATGAATAAGGAGAACAGATTCTATTGGCATGCTACAGCCACTGCAATACTATAGAGTCAGACTGGGGAATACAATTTTTTTACATTTTCGACTTATACCGTTGTGAGCAAACCTTCTTGCATAAATAAGGAGAAAAGATTCTATTGGATTGTTACAGCCATTCCAATGCTATAGAATCAGGCTGGAGCATTCAATTTCATTGACTCTTTCGACTTATATCGTTGTGAGCTAACCTTGCTGCATAAATAAGGAGGAAATTTTCTATCGGCGTGCTTTTGCCATTGCAGTGCTATAGAATCCGTCTGGAAAATACAATTTAATATCATTTTCTACTTATATCGTGGTGTGCTTACCTTCGTGCATATATAAGGAGGAAAGAGACTATTGGCGTGCAATATCCATTGCATTGCTAAAGGGCCTGGTCGCAAAATTCAATTTTATTGGCATTTTCGCTAATATCGTGGTGAGCTTATGTTCTTCCATATTTAGGAGGAAAGACTCTATTGGCGTGCTATAGCTATAGCAATGATATAGAACCAGGCCGCACAATTCAATTTTATTGACATTTTCAGCTAATGTCGTGGTAAGCTATCTGTCTTGCATGAATAAGGAGGAAAGATTCCATTCGCATGCTTTAGCCATTGCAATGCTTTAGAATCTGGCTGGAACATTCAATTTTATAGACATTTTCGACTAATTTATTGGTGAACTAACTTTCTTGAATAAATGAGGAGGAAAGGTCCTATTGGCTTGCAACAGACATAGCAATGCTTTAGAATCTGCCTGCATAATTCAATTTTATTGACATTTTCGACAAATATCGTGGTGAGGTAAGTTTCTTGCATGAATATGGAGAACAGATTCTATTGGCGTGCTACAGCCACTGCAATACTATAGAGTCAGACTGGGGAAAACAATTTTTTTCATTTTCGACTTATACCGTTGTGAGCAAACTTTTTTGCATAAATAAGGAGAAAAGATTCTTTCGGCGTGCTATAGCCATTGCAATGCATTAGATTCTGGCTGGAATATTCAATTTCATTGACATTTTCCATTTATATCGTGGTGAGGTAACTTTCTTGCATAAATAAGGAGAAAAGATTCTTTCGGCGTGCTATAGCCATTGCAATGCATTAGATTCTGGCTGGAATATTCAATTTCATTGACATTTTCGACTAATATCGTGGTGAGCTAGCTGTCTTGCATAAATAAGGAGGAAAGGCACTATTGGCGTGTTACAGCCATTGCAATGCTATAGAATCTGGCCGGAGCATTCAATTTTATTGACACTTTCGACTTATATCGTTGTGAGCTAACCTTCCTGCATAAATAAGGAGGAAATGTTCTATCGGCGTGCTATTGCCATTGCAGTGCTATAGAATACGCCTGGAAAATACAAGTTAATATCATTTTCTACTTATATCGTGGTGAGCTAACTTTCGTGCATATATAAGGAGGAAAGGTTCTATTGGTGTTCTATAGCCATTGCATTGCAATAGGGTCTGGCCGGAAAAATCAATTTTATTGGCATTTTCGCTAATATCGTGGTGAGCTATCATTCTTCCATATTTAGGAGGAAACATTCTATTGACGTGTTATAGCCATTGCAGAGCTGTAGAACCCGTCTGGGAAACTCAATTTTGATGTCATTTTCGACTAATATCGTGGTGAGCTAGCTTTCGAGCAAAAATATGGAGGAAAGTGTTTATTGACGCGCTATAGCCGTTGCATTGCTATAGGATCTCGCTGGAAAATTCAATTTTACTCTCATTTTCGACTAATATCGTATTGAGCTACCTTTCTTTCATAAATAAGGAGGAAAGATATTATTGGCGTGCTATAGCCATTGCAATGCTTTTGATTCTGGCTGGAATAATCAATTTCATTGACATTTTCCATTTATATCGTGGAGAGGTAACTTTCTTGCATAAGTAAGCAGGACAGATTATGTTGGCGTGTTACAGCCATTTCAATGCTATAGAATTAGCCTGGAGCATTCAATTTTATTGACACTTTCGACTTATATCGTTGTGAGCTAACCTTCCTGCATAAATAAGGAGGAAATGTTCTATCGGCGTGCTATTGCCATTGCAGTGCTATAGAATCCGCCTGGAAAATACAACTTAATATCATTTTCTACTTATATCGTCGTGAGCTAACTTTCGTGCATATATAAGGAGGAAACGTTCCATTGGTGTGCTGTAGCCATTGCATTGCTATAGGGTCTGGCGGGATAACTCAATTTTATTGACATTTTCGACATATATCGTGGTGTGCTAACTTTCTTGCATAAATGAGGAGGAGAGAGACTATTGGCGTGCTATATCCATTGCATTGCTATAGGGCCAGGTCGGAAAATTCAATTTTATTGGCATTTTCGCTAATATCGTTGTGAGCTAATGTTGTTCCATATTTAGGAGGAAAGACTCTATTGGCGTGCTATAGCTATAGCAATGATATAGAATCAGGCCGCAAAATTCAATTTTATTGACATTTTCATCAAATGTCGTGGTAAGCTATCTGTCTTGCATGAATAAGGAGGAAAGATTCCATTGGCATGCTTTAGCCATTGCAATGCCTTAGAATCTGGTTGGAACATTCAATTTTATAGACATTTTCGACTAATTTATTGGTGAACTTACTTTCTTGAACAAATGAGGAGGAAAGGTTCCATTTGCGCGCTATAGCAATGGCAAAGGTCTAGAATCTGCCTGGAAAAGTGAATTTTATTAACATTTTCGACTTATATCGTTGTAAGCTAGCTGTCTTGCATATATAAAGAGGAAAGATACCATTGGCGAACTATAGCCATTGCAATGATCAAGAATCTGGCAGAAAAATACAATTTTACTGACATTTTCGACTAATATAGTGGTGAACTAACTTGCTTGCATAAATGGGGAGGGTACATTCTATTGGCGTGCTTTAGCCATGGCAATGCTTTAGAATCTGGCTGGAACATTTAATTTTATAGACATTTTCGACAAATATCGTGGTGAGGTAAGTTTCTTGCATGAATAAGTAGAACAGATTCTATTGGCGTGCTACAGCCACTGCAATACTATATAGTCAGACTGGTGAAAACAATTTTTTTACATTTTCGACTTATACCGTTCTGAGCAAACTTTCTTGCATAAATAAGGAGAAAAGATTCTATCGGCGTGCTATAGCCATTGAAATGCTATAGAATCTGGCTGGAAAATTCAATTATATTGTCATTTTCGACTAATATCGTGGTGTGCTAACTTTCGTGCAAAAGTATGGAGGAAAGTGTTTATTGGCGCGATATAGCCGTTGCATTGCTATAGGATCTCGCAGGAAAATTCAATTTTTCTGTCATTTTCGACTCATATCGTATTGAGCTACCTTTCTTTCATGAATAAGGAGGAAAGATATTATTGGCGTGCTATAGCCATTGCAATGCTGTAGATTCTGGCTGGAATATTCAATTTCATTGACATTTTCCATTTATATCGTGGTGAGGTAACTTTCGTGCATAAGTAAGGAGGACAGATTATATTTGCGTGCTACAGCCATTGCAATGCTATAGAATCAGGCTGGGGCATTCAATTTTAATGACACTTTCGGCTTATATCGCTGTGTGCTAACCTTCCTGCATAAATAAGGGGGAAATGTTCTATCGGCGTGCTACTGCCATTGCAGTGCTATAGAATCCGCCATGAAAATACAACTTAATATCATTTTCTACTTATATCGTGGTGAGCTAACTTTCGAGCATATATAAGGAGGAAAGGTTCTATTGGTGTTCTATAGCCATTGCATTGCCATAGGGTCTGGCCGAAAAATTCAATTTTATTGACATTTTCGACTTATATCGTGGTGAGATAATTTTCTTGCGTAAATAAGGAGGAAGGATCATATTGGCGTGCTATAGCCATTGCAGAGCTATAGAATCCGTCCAGAAAATTGAATTTTATAGTCATTTTCGACTAATATAGTGGTCAGCTAACTTTCTTGCATAAATGAGGAGGGAAGAGGCTATTGGCGTGCTATATCCATGGTATTGCTATAGGGCCTGGTCGGAAAATTCAATTCTATTGGCATTTTCGCTAATATCGTTGTGAGCTAATGTTGTTCCATATTTAGGAGGAATGACTCTATTGGCGTGCTATAGCTATAGTAATGATATAGAATCAGGCCGCAAAATTCAATTTTATTGGCATTTTCAACTAATGTCGTGGTAAGCTATCAGTCTTGCATGAATAAGGAGGAAAGATTCCATTGGCATGCTTTAGCCATTGCAATGCTTTAGAATCTGGTTGGAACATTCAATTTTATAGACATTTTCGACTAATTTATTGGTGAACTAACTTTCTTGAACAAATGAGGAGGAAGGGTTCTATTTGTGCGCTATAGCCGTAGCAATGGTCTAGAATCTGCCTGGAAAAGTGAATTTTATTAACATTTTCGACTAATATCGTTGCAAGCTAGCTGTCTTGCATATATAAAGAGGAAAGATACCATTGGCGTACTATAGCCATTGCAATGATTCAGAATCTGGCAGAAAAATACAATTTTACTGACATTTTCGACTAATATAGTGGTGAACTAACTTGCTTGCATAAATGGGGAGGGTAGATTCTATTGGCGTGCTTTAGCCATTGCAATGCTTTAGAATCTGGCTGGAACATTCAATTTTATAGACATTTTCGACTAATATAGTGGCGAACTAACTTGCTTGCATAAATGGGGAGGGTAGATTCTATTGGCGCGCTATAGCCATAGCAGTGGTTTAGAATCTGGACGGAATATCCAATTTCATTGACATTTTCCGCTAATATCGTGGTGAGCTAACTTTCGTGCATAAATAAGGATGAAAGATTCTATTGACGTGCTGTAGCCATTGCATTGCTTCTGGATATGGCTGCAAAATTCAATTTTATTGACGTTTTCGACTTATATAGTGGTGAGCTAACTTTCTTGCTTAGATAAGGTGGAAGGATCCTATTGGCGTACTATAGCCATTGCAGTGCCATAGAATCTTGCTGGAAAATAGAACTTAATATCATTTTCCACTAATATCGTTGTGAGCTAACTTTCGTGCATAAATAAAGAGGAAAGGTCCTATTGGCGTGCTACAGCCATAGCAATGCTCTAGAGTCTGCCTGCAAAATTCAATTTTATTGACATTTTCGATTAATGTCGTTGTGAGGTATGTTTCTTGCATAAATAAGGAGAAAAGATTCAATCGGCGTGCTATAGCCGTTGAAATGCTATAGAACCTGTCAGGAAAATTAAATTATATTGTCATTTTCGACTAATACCGTGGTGAGCCAGCTCTCTTTCATAAATAAGGAGAAAAGATTCTATTGTCGTGTTATAGCCATTGCAGAGCTATAGAACCCGTTTGGAAAACTCAATTTTATTGACATTTTCGTCTAATACCAGGGAGAGCCAACTGCCTTACAAAAATAAGACGGAAAAATTCCATTGGCGTATTATAGCCTTTGCAATGCTTTAGATTCTGGCCGGAATATTCAATTTCATAGACATTTTCCATTTATATTGTTGTGAGCAAACTTTCCTGCATAAGTAAGGAGGAAAGATTCCATTGACGAGCTGTAGCCATTGCATTGCTACAGGATCTGGATGGAAAATTCAATTTTATTGACATTTTCGACTAATATCGTGGTTAGGTAGGTTTCTTGCATGAATAAGGAGGGCAGACTCTATTGGCGTGCTACAGCCATTGCAATGCTATAGAATCAGGCTGGAGCATTCAATTTTATTGACACTTTCGACTTATATCGTTGTGACCTAGCCTTGCTGCATAAATAAGGAGGAAATGTTCTATCGGCGTGCTTTTGCCATTGCAGTGCTATAGAATCCGTCTGGAAAATACAACTTAATATCATTTTCTACTTATATCGTGGTGAGCTAACCTAAGAGACTATTGGCGTGCTATATCGATTGCATTGCTATAGGGCCTGGCCGCAAAATTCAATTTTATTGACATTTTCGCTAATATCGTGGTGAGCTAACGTTCTTCCATATTTAGGAGGAAAGACTCTATTGGCGTGCTATAGCTACAGCAATGTTACAGAAGCGGGCCGGAAAATTAAATTTTATTGACATTATCGACTAATATCGTAGTAAGCTGGCTGTCTTGCGTATATAAGGAGGAGAGATACCATTGGCGTGCTATAGCCATTGCCATGCTTTAGAATATGGCTGGAATCTTCAATTTTATAGATATTTTCGGCTTATATAGGGTTGAGCTAACTT
>NW_016911657.1:0-554 GCF_001483705.2 Eufriesea mexicana | reverse complement strand
TGATTTCTGCGCCCTACTTTGCTCTAATATGTTCTGCTTGGCTATGGAGCGGCCTGCAATAGTGGTCTCGTCACGCTAGGTTGAGTTATGTCACGCTTGGCTTGGCTAGGTTAGGATATGTTTGGATAGGGTACCTTTGACATTTGTACTATACACTGCTATTCGGTATACACTTGTGCACTGCATTACTTTACTAGCATCTGCATGGCTATGGGTATGAAAGCAATTGCGGTCGTAGCAAGCTTGGTTGAGTTATGCTACGGTTCGTTAGGTTAGGCTAAGTTTTGTCGGTATGGCTTTGACTTTTGTGCAATACACTGCAACTCGAACGATACCTGCGCTCGTCGTTGCTGTACCAACATCCGCTTGTCCCTGGGGAGGCCAGCAACATTGGTCGTGACACGTTTGGCTGAGTTAGGATACGTCAGGTTAGGGAAGGTTTGGTTATGTTTGGTTAGGATAGCTTTGACTTTTGTGCTGTACTCTGATTTTCGGTGGATCTCTGCTCTCTACTGTGCTGTAATATGCTCTGCTTGCATCTGGGTGCCAGCAAT
>NW_016911656.1:2964-5890 GCF_001483705.2 Eufriesea mexicana | reverse complement strand
CCAAAAGTAATGTAACTGAACCTAACGTGCCACGACCACTATTTCAGCCCTCGCGAGGGTAGAGCAGGGTAGAGTAGTGCAAAGTGGAGCGCAGAAATCCACCGAACGGCAGTATATAGCGTAAAAGTTAAAGCCAAACCATCCGAACATAACCAATCGCGACATAACCGAACGTAACATAACCTAAGGTAACGTGCCGTGGCCACTATTGCTCTCCTCGCCAAATCCAAGCAGAGGGCGTCAGAGCGCGGCAGAGCGCAGAAATACACGAAAATGCAGTAAGTAGCGCAAAAGTCAAAGCTATCCCTTCCTCACCTAAACAAACCTCACCTAATAATACGTAATCTAACTCACGGCAATGTGCCGCAACAACTTTTGCTAGCCTTCCCTGGGCCACGCAGAACATATTAGCGGATGGTAGGGCGCTGAAATCCATAGAATCGCAGTGTATGGCAGAAAAGTCAAAGCTATCCAAGTCAAACCCGATCAAATATAGACTTACCAAACGAAGCCTAACTCAACCTATTGTAACGGGACGACTACTACTAGCCACCCCAGTGTCGAGCAGATTATGATACAGCAATTTAGAGCCTAGAAATCCACCGAATAGCAGTGAATAGCACAAAAGTCAAGGCTATCCTTTTCTTTTTCACGTCGGGGAAATCTTCCAAAGATACCCGGCTCCCTTGTCGGTGGGAGCGGGGTTATGTGGAATTTTTACCCACTAAAGCGCCCACGATGGCCAGCCCTCCTCATTTCGGTGCGCCCTGGAGTTCGCGGCGAAGCAATTGCCAGGGCGCCACCGCGACGTAACCGCAGTTCCATCCCGGCGCGACGGGAAATCGCATCCGAGACTGTCATGTCCATTCGCGCGAGACGGGTCGATTACAGGCTCACACGACACACATAACACCGCACCGCAACGCACGCATACCCTGCGGACGCCGCGCGACCATCACGCTACTCCGCGCGCCCGGACCACGGACTCTCGAACAGACGGGCCCCCGCACGCCAGCCCGTGATCACCCTGACCTAGCTTACAACGGGAGAGGGAGACGGTCTTCCCGGAGTCGAGGATATCCTCTCCTAACCTAACCAATCGTAAAAAACACCGAGCGTAACATATCCGATCGTAACGTGTAGTGACATCTATTTGTGGCCTCCACAGAGTCCAGCAGAATATTCTAGAGCACAGCAGAGCGCAGAAATCCACCAAATTACAGTCTATACCAAGAAAGTTGAAGCATTCCAAACCTGACACACACAAACATAACCTAACCGAACGCAACATAACTCAAGCTAGCGTGCCGTGAGCACTATTGCTGGCCTCCGCAGAGCCAAGCAGTGCATACTAGAGGAGCATAGCGCAGAAATGCACGGAGTAGAAGTGCATTGCACAAAAATCGTAGCTGTCCTCTCCTACGCTAACCGAACGTAAAATAACCTACCGTAGCCAAACTAAAACTAAAGTGCCGAGACCTCTACAACTGGCGTCCTCAGAGTAGCGAGCAGTATAGACGTGCTATGTAGGGCGAAGAAATCCACCGAATACTAGTGTAAAGTACAAGAGTCAAGGACTTCCTTACCTAACCTGACCCAACCTAAGCTAACCAAACGCAGTCTAGCTCATCATAACTTGCGGGACCACAATTGTTGGCCTTCCCAGAGCCAAGCTGAACGTATTAGAGCAGACTATAGCGCAGAAATCACCCGAATAGCAGTGTTTAGAACAAAAGGCAACCCTACCATGTCATAACCTATCCGCACGTTATATTGACAAACGTAACCTAACTTAACCTGACCTGCCGAGAACACTATCGCTGACCTCCCTAGGGCCAAGCAGAATATGCTAGAGCACAGCAGATCGCAGGAAGCCAGCTTATAGCAATGTGTGGCTCAAAAGTCGAAGATATCCACACCTAACCAAACCAAACATAACCTTCCCCTACGTAACGCACCGCGGCGATTATAGCTTACCTCTCCAGATGCAAGCAGAATAGACAAGAGCACAGTAGATCACAGGAGTACAAGCAGAATAGACAAGAGCACAGTAGATCACAGGAAATTGCGTCGCTTCAGTGTAAGGCACAGAAGTCAAAGTTATCCTAACCTAACCTGACTCAACCTAACCCAAAGTAACGAAGCCTAAATAAATATAACGTGCCGAGAACATAATGACTGTCCTTCCCAGAGCCAAGCCCGACATATCAGATCGCAGTGGAACTCATAAATCCACCGAATAGCAGTGTGCAGCACAAAAGTCAAAGCTACCCTCTCCTAGCCTAACCAATCGTGGCATAACCAAACGAAGCCTATCGCAACCTAACGTGAAGACACCACTATTGCTGGCATCCCCAGAGACGAGCAGAGCATATTAGAGCACAGCATATCGCAGAAGTCCACCGAATGTCAGTGTATAGCGCAAAAGTCAATAATATCCTCTCCTACCCTAACCAAACGTAACATAACCAAACGTAGCTTAATTCAACCTAACTTGCCGAGACCATTATTGCTGGATTCCTCTGGGTCAAGCAGAATATGCAAAAGCAGAGGAGAGCGCAGGGTGCCACCAAATAGCAGCGTACAGCACAAAAGTCAAATACATCCTGATCCAACCCGACCTAATCAAACCTACCTAAGCGTGGACTAACTCAAACATACCTGCCACGACCGCTATTGATGGCCATCGTAGGGCTGAGCGGAGTACGGTAGAGCAATGTTGAGCGCAGAAACCATCGAAAAGCAGTGTACATCGAAAAAGTCTAGGTTCCGATATCCTAACCTAACCAATCGTAACAAAGCAAAGCGCAACGTAATCCAACATAACATGCCTAGGCCAACATTGCTGGCCTCCCAAGTACCAAATGGGACATATCGGACCACAGTAGAGCGCAGATATCCACCGAATAGCAGTGTATCGCGCAAA
>NW_016911656.1:0-1246 GCF_001483705.2 Eufriesea mexicana | reverse complement strand
AGTAGAACGCAGAAATCTATCGAAAAAGCAGTTTAGAGCACAAGAGGCAAAGCTAACCTGGCCTAACCTAACCAAGCATAACATAACGAAACGTTACCTAACGCCATCGAACCGCACTACAGCGCTACTGCTGAACTCCAGAGAGCCTAGCAGAATATACTACATCACACAACATCGCAGAAATCCGCGGCGTCGCAGTGTACAGCAATAAAGTCGGAGATATGCTAACGTACCCTGTCGCAACCTAACCCAACCAAACGTAGCCTACCACTGTTGCTGTCCTTCCCAGAGCCAAGCTGAACAAATCACATCACAGTGAAAAGCAGAAATCCACCGAATAGCTGTGTATGGCACAAAAATCGAAAGTATCCTCTCCGAACATGAACAATCGTAACATACCCAAACGAAACCTTACACAATCTAAGGAGATGCGTCTGCAATTGCTGGACTTCCCAGAGATGAGCAGAGCATAGTAGAGCGCAGAAATCCAACGGTTGTCTGTGCATACATCGAAAGTCAAATGTATCAAGATCCAACTCAGACCAACGTATCAAAACCAAGCCTATCGTTCCTAGACCACTGGTGCTGACATTTTCACAGCCATTCAGAAAATACTGGAGCACAGTGGAGCGCAGAAATCCTACTCATTGCAGTGTAAAACACAAAAGTCGAAGATATTTTAGTTATCCCAACCTAACCTAACCTAACATAACCCTAACATAACCTAACCTAACGTAACATAACGTAACGTTGGATGACCCAACCTAACATAGCGAGACCACCACTGCTGGTCTCCCCAGAGAAAAGCAGAGCGTAATGTAGCGCAGCAGAGCGCAGAAATACAACGAACAGCAGTGTGTAGGGCAGTAGTCATGTCTATCCTGGCCTAACGTAACCAAACACGATATAGCCAAACGTAGCCTAACCCGACCGAACATGCCTAGACCACTATTGCTGACTACCGTAGTGCCTGCAGGAATATAATAGAGCACAGTAGTGCGCAATAATCCACCGCACTGCAGTGTAAACCACACAAGTCAGAGACATCCTAACCTAACCTTACCTGACCAAACCTAACCAAACTTAGCCTAACAAACGTAACGTGCAGATACCAATAATGCTGGACTCCGTAGGGCCAAGTAGAATACGCTAGAGCACAGTCCAGCGTAGAGATCAACCGAATAGCAGTGTACAGCGTAAAAGTCGAAGGAATCCTATCCTAACCTCGCCAAACGTAATATAACCG
>NW_016911655.1:89046-90874 GCF_001483705.2 Eufriesea mexicana | reverse complement strand
CATAGTTCCCTAGTACGTTCTGCTTGGCTCTGGGGAAGCCAGTAATTGTGGTCCCGGCACGTTTGGTTGGGATAGGCTACGTTTGGTAAGGTTACGTTAGCTCTCGTTAAGTGTGGTTGCTTCGCCTTTTCTGCCATAAACGGCGATTCTATGGATGTCTGCCACCAATATGCTCTGCCTGGCCCTTTGGAGGCCACCATTAGTGACCGCGGCACATTACATTGGGATAGATTACTTTTGGCTAGCTTAGGTTACGTTGGGCTAGGTTAGGATAGCTTTGACTTTTCTGCCGCAACCTGCTATTCTATGGTCTTGTGCGCTCTACTGTGCTGTATCACTCTGCTGGTCTCTGGGGACGCCAGGAGTAGTGGCCGCGTCACGTCGGGATGAGACACGTTACGCTCGATTAGTTTAGGTTTGGTTAGGTTTGGGTAGGATATCTTTGACTTTTGTGCTGTACAAAGAATGCGGCGGATTTTGGCTCTGGGTGGCCAGCGAATGTGGTCTCCGCAAGTTAGGTTAAGTTAGGCTACATTCGGTTAGTTGGGGTCAGGTCAGGTTGGGTCAAGATACCTTTGATTCTTGTAGTTTACCCTGCAGTTCGGCGGCTTCCTGCGCCCTACTGTGCTCTGGTATATTCTGCTGGGCTATGGGAGTTCAGCAAAAGCGGTCTAGGCACGTTATGTGGAGTTAGCTTACGTTTGGCTTTTTTACGCTTGGCTGTGTTAGCACAGTATAGCTTTGACTTTCGCGATATACACTGCTATTCAGTGGTTCCTGCGCTCTACATTACTCTAATATACTCTGCTCGTTCCTTGGGATGCCACCAATGGCGGTCGTGGCATGTTGGGTTCAGTTAGGTTACGTTTGGTTAGTCTACGGTAGGATAGGTTTGAATAGTATAGCTTTGACTTATGTTCCGTACGCTGGTATTCGGGAGGTTTCTGCGCTCTACACTGCTCTACTGTACTCTTCTCTTCTATGGGGAGGCCAGATATTGCGGCCATAGGACGTTAGATTTAGATATGCTACGTTGGGTTAGGTTACGATACCTTGGTTTAGGTCTGGATAGCTTTGGCCTCGCGGTGAAAACGACTGTTAGGAGGACTTTCTCGCTCTGCCCGTCTCTCCTACATTCTGGCTGGCCCTGGGGAATCCAGCAATAGCGGCCGCCGGAAGTTATTTTGAGTTAGGCTACGTTTAGTTAATTTATGTTGCTTTTGGTTACGTTTTGGATAGCTTTGACTTTTCTGATATACACTGCGATTCTATGGAACTCTGCGCTCTACTCTCCTGGAATGTGTTCAGCTTGGATATGTGGAGGCCAACAATAGGGGTCGTGGCACTATAGGTTGTGTTGTGTTACGCTTTGCTGTGTTTGGGTAGGTTGGGTCTGGTTGGGGTGGCTAGGTCCTTTGTGCTTTTCACTGCCATTCGGTGGACTTCTGTGCCCCACTGTGCCCTAACATGCTTTGCTTGGCTCTGGGCAGGCCAGGAATGGTGGTCGTGGCATGATAGGTTATGTTATGTCACGTTCCGCTAGGTTAGGTTAAGTCAGTTTAGGATAGGTTATCTGCGACTTCTGTGCTGTGCACTGCTATTTGGTAGCTTCCTGCGCTCCACAGTGCTCTATTATGTTCTACTTGGCATCGGGGAATGCAGCAATAGATTTCACGTCACGTTAGGTTGAGTTAGTCTATGCTTGGTTAGGTTAGGTTAGTCTGGGTTTCGGGCGATTCACCGTCCAGTCGCTTGCTGGATGGCGATCAGGGCCGTGCGCGGCTACCTCACAATTTCCCACGAGGCGTCCATCGTCGTGGCGGGGGTT
>NW_016911655.1:58595-88325 GCF_001483705.2 Eufriesea mexicana | reverse complement strand
GATTTCCCCCACGTGAAAAAGGGGTTAATCTGGATTAGGTTAGCATAGCTTTGACTTTTCCGCTATACATTGCCATTCTATGGACGTCTGCGCTCTACGCTCCTCTAATATTTCCTGCTTGGACGTGGGGAGGCGAGCAATGGTGGACTCTACTCGTTAGGTTTAGTTAATCTGCGTGTGGCTATGCTAGGATTGGACAGGTTAGGTTATTGCACTTTTGGCCTCTTACACGGCTGTTTTACACTGCTCTTCCGTGGATTTCTGCGCTCCACTGCGCTCTAATATTATCTGCATGGCTCTGCTAAAGCCAGCAGTAGTGTCCTCTGCTCGTGAGGTTAAGTTAAGCTGCGTTTGGTTATATTACGTTTGTATAGCTTAGGTTAGGATAGCTTTGACTTCTGTGCCAAACACAACTATCCTATTGACTTCTGGGCTCTACTGTGCTCTATCACATTCTGCTTCTCGGTGGGGAGGCCAGCAATATTTGTCTCGGCACGTTAGGTTGTGTTAACCAACGTTTGGTTGGGCTACGTTAGTTTGCTTTCGGCATTGATAACTTGGACTCTCGTGGCATGCACTGTCATTCAGTGGATTTCTGCGCTCTGCTATGCTCTGCTCGGCAATGGGAATGCTAGCAATGGCAGTTGCGGCTCCTTAGGTTGCGCTATGTTACGTTTGGTTATGTTACGGTTGGATAGGTTTCTAGAGCGTAGCTTCCAATTTTCTGCTATACACTGAGATTCTATGGATTCCTGCTCTCTACTTTCCTCTAATATGATACGCTTAACTCTGTGGAGGTCAGCAGTACTGGTCGCGGCACGTTAGGTTGAGTCAGATTACGTTTGGTTTGATTAGTTTGGGTCATGTTACGTTAGGATATCACTGCCTTTTGTGCTATACGCTGCAACGCCGCGGATTTCTGTGATCTACTGTGCTGTAGTATATTATGCTTGGCTCTGGGGCGGTCAGAAGTAGTGGCGTAGGCACGTTAGAATCAGTTATGTTACGTTCGGTTACGTCACGTTTGGTTAGGTTAGGGTAGCGCAACTTTGACTTTTGCGCGATAAACTGCTATTCGGTGGATTTCTGCTCTCTGCTGTGCACTAATATGCTCTGCTTGTCGCTGGGATGCCAGAAATATTGTTCTCGGCACATTAGGTTGGGTTAGGTCACGTTTGGTTAGTTTAGGTTGGGTTAAGTTCGGTACCGGTGGCTTTGGCTTTCGTGTTATACACTGCTGTTCGGTGGATTCCTGCGGTCGACTGCGCACTACTACGTTCTGCTTGGTCCTGGGGTGGCCAGCAATTGTGGCCGCGGCACGTTGTGTTGGGATAGGCTACGGTTGGTTAGGTTACGTTAGCTGGGGTTTGGTCTGGGTAGATATGACTTTTGTGCTATACACAGCGTTTCTGTTGACTTCTGCGCCCTACTGTCCTCTAGTAAGTTCTGCTCGGTTCTGTGGTGGCCAGCAAAAGTGGTCGTGGCACGTTAGGTTGTGCTATGTTACGTTTGCTATGCTGAGATTTGATATATTGGGAGAGGATAGGTTTGACTTTTGTGTTATACACTGCTATTCAGAGGAATTCTGCTCTCGACTGTGCTCTACTATATTCTGCTCGGCCCTGGGGAGGACAGCAACAGCCGCGGCAGGTTATGCTGATTTATGTTACTTTTGGTTGTATTACGTTTGGCTAGGTTAGGTTTGGCTACTTCGTCTTTTGTGCCATGCACTGCTATACCGTGGTCTTCTGCGCTCTAGTGTGCCTTAATATGCTCTGCTTGGCCGTGGGGTGGCCAGTAATAGTCGTCTCGGCACTTTATGTTGAGTTAGGATACGTTTCGTTAGGTTAGGTAAGGATGGTTAGGTCAGGATATCTTCGGTTCTTGTGCTATACAAAACAATGCGGTGGATTTCTGCGCTCTGCTGCGCTATAGTATATTCTGTTTGTATCTGTCGGGGTCAGAAATAGTGGTCTCGTCATGCTAGGTTGTGTTAGGTTGCGTTTGGACGTGCGACATTGGCTAGGTTAGGATGGACTACTCTGAATTTAGACCTATGCACTGCTTTTCCATGTATTTCTGCGCTCCAGTGTGCTCTAATATCCGCTGCGTGGCGCCGGGATGGCCAGTAATAGTGGTCTCGACACATTAGGTTGAGTTAGGCTACGTTTCGTTAGGTTAGGTTTGGATGGTTACGTCAGGGTGCCTACGGTTCTTGTGCTGTACAATGCAATGCGGTGGATTTCTGCGCCCTGCTGTGCTGTAGCATATTCTGCTTGGCGCAGGGGATGCCAGCAATAGTGGTCCCGGCTGCTTAGGTTACGATATGCTACGTTTGCTTATGTTACGTTCGGTGAGGTTAGGATGGGATAGTTTAGAATTCTGTGCTATACACTGCTGTTTGGTGGATTACTGCGCTCTACATTGGTCTACTATTCTCTGCTCGACCGTGGGGAGGCGAGCAATGGTGATCGCAGCACGTTACGTTGAGTTATGTTATGATTGGTTAGGTTAGGTTGGTCTACGTTTGATTAGTATAGCTCTAACTTTCGAGCTATACACTGTTATTCATTGTATTTCTGTGATCTACAGCGCTCTACTGCATTCTGCTTGACTCTGGGGAGGGCAGTAGCAGTGGTCGCGTCTCGTTGCTTTGAGTTATGCTACGGTTGGTCAGGTTTGGTTTGGTCAGGATAGGTTAGGGTATCTTAGACTTTTGTGCTATTCACAGCAATGCGGTCGATTTCTGCGCACTACTGTGCTCTAGTACATTTTGCTTGTCTCTGTGGGGTCCAGTAATAGTGGTCTCGTCATGTCAGTTTGTGCTTGGCTACGTTTGGCTGTCTCGTGTTTGTTTAAGTTAGGTTTGGCTATTTCGACTTTTGTGCTTTACACTACGTTGCGGCGCACATCTTTGATCTACTCTGCTGTGCTGCATTCTGATTTGCTCTTGGGAGGCTAGGAGCATTGGTCGCGGCACGTCATGCTGGGTCACGCTGTGCTTTCTTATGTTATATTAGGTCAGGTTATGTTATGGTGTCTGCGGCTTTTGTGTCATTCACTGCGATGCGTTGGATTTCTGCGCTCTAGCGTGCTCTGGTACAATATGCTTGTCTCCGTCGAGGCCAGCAATAGTGGTCTCATAATGCTAGGTTTATTTAGGCTACGTGTGGATATATGTGGAATCGGGGTGGGTGGATGGGCTGAAGTAATGTTGTTTTACTGCTTCTTAAAATACAATGAACTTATACTTATTGGCCACGATACTGGAGGCCCGCTACGGGCAAGCTCGACTCTTACTTGTTAGACGCTATCTTGTAGACCGTGAAGGACTGTTGCTGCCGGCGCCCTGGCGCTCTTATTTAAGCATTCACTCTATCCTTTTCCATACCCAGGCTTTCCTTCGCAATCATACTTCTTACGCAACCTCGGAGGGCGCGGTACTTCGAAAACCCTGCACGCTCCTCTATTCTTTCCCTCTGACATAAACATTCATTGAAATTGATACTCTTGCGCTCGGTCTCTTTCGTTCTGGTCCCAGATACAACTGCCACTCTTCCAGGGACGTTGTTATTCCAATCCCACATATATTACGTTTGACTTGGTTTGGATTGGCAACTAAAACTTTCGTGCTGGACTCTGCTATTCGGAGTACTCCTGCGCTGTACTGTGCTCTAATATATTATGCTTAGCCGTGGAAATGTCAGCAATATTGGTCCCAGCATGTAAGGTTGAGTTAGGTCATGTTTGGTCAGTTTAGGTAGGGTTGACTTCGGTAAAGTTAGATTTCACTTTCGTGGTATACACCTCAAGTTCGATGTATTTCTGCGCTCGACTGCGCTTTACTACATTCTGCTTGGCCGTGGTGAGGCCAGGAATAGTGGCCGCGGCAAGTTACGTTGAAGTAGGCTACGTTTGGTTAGGTTACGTTAGCTTGGGTTGGGCCTGGATAGATATGACCTTTGTGCTGTGCACGGGGATTCTATGGACTTCTGCGCCCTGCAGTCATTTAGTACGTTCTGCTCTACCCTGGGGATTCCAGCAATTGTGACGGGGTACGTTAAGCTGTGTTATTACTCGTTTGGTCATGTCAAGATTGGATACATTTGGATTGGACAGTGTTGACTTTTGTGCTATACGCTGCTATTCGGTGGCCTTCTGCACTCCAGTGTGCTCAAATATGTCCTGCTTGACCATGGGGTTGCCAGCAATAGTGATCTCGGCACGTTAGGTTGAATTAGGTTACGTTTGGTTTGGTAAGGTAAGGCCAGGTTTGGTTATGGCATCGTCGACTTTCGTGCTATTCTCTGTAATGCGGTGGATGTCTGCGCACTATTGTGTCTGCGCTATTCGGTGTATTCCTGCGCTCTAATGTCCTCTAGTATGCTCTGCTCAGCTCCCATGTGGCCACTGGTAGTGGTCTCGGCACGTTAGCCTGAGTAAGTTAGCGTTTCCTTAGTTTAGGTTGGGCAGGCTCGGTTAGGATTTCTTTGACATTTGCGCTATAAACAACTATTCGGTGGATTCCTGCGCTCTACATCGCTCTACTATACTCTGCTCGACTCTGGGGTGGAGAGCAATAGTGGACGCGGCACGTCAAGTATAGTTAGGTTACGTTTGGTTGGGTTAG
The DNA here is from genome assembly GCF_001483705.2 of Eufriesea mexicana. NCBI lineage: Eukaryota > Metazoa > Arthropoda > Insecta > Hymenoptera > Apidae > Eufriesea > Eufriesea mexicana. The sequence continues at coordinate 83,695 of NW_016911655.1, read as the reverse complement.
GTTAGGATATGTTTGGCTAGGGTAGCTTTGACTTTCGTGCTATACACTGTTACTTGTGGATTTCAGCGCTCTGCTGGGCTCTAGTTCATTTTGCTTGTGTTTATGAAGGACAGCGATAGTGGTCCCATCATGTTAGGTTGGGTTAATTTAAGATCTGTTATGTTACGTTCGGCTAGGTTGTGATAGGCTACTTTGACTTTTGTGCTATACACTGCCATTATGCGGATCTCTGCGCTCCAATGTGCTCTAATAGTCTCTGCTTGTCTCTCGGGTGGCCAGTGATATTGGTCTCGGCAGGTTAGTTTGAGTAGGGTTACGCTTCGTTAGGTTAGGTTAGGAATGCTCGGTTAGGATTTCTTTGTCTTTTGTGCCATAAACTGCTATACGATGGAGTTCTACGCTCTAGAGTGCCCTGCTGTACTCAGCTTTACCCTGGGGCGGCGAACAATAGTGGTCATGACGCATCAGGTTGAGTTAGGATACGTTTGGTTTGTTTAGGCTAGGTTAAGTTTGGTTAGGATAACTTCCACTTTCGCGCTGTACACTGCTATCAGCTGGATTCCTGAGATCTACTGTGCCCTACTACATTATGCTTGTCTCTGTGGAGGCCAGGAGTAGTGGTCGCGGCACGTTGAGTGGAGCTATGCTACGTTTCTTGAGGTTAGGTTACGTGAGGTTAGGGGAGGATATTTTCGACCTTTGTGCTGTACACTGCTATCCGTTGGACTTCTGCGCTCTACGTTGCTCTACTATACTCTGCTCGATAGTGAGGAGGCGGGCAATAGTGGCCGCGGAGCGTTGGGTTTGGTTATGTTACGATTCCATGGGTTAGGCCAGGCTACGTTTTGTTAGCATAGCACACACTCTCGTGCTTTGAACTGGTATTCTGTGTATTTCTGTGGTCTACTGTGCTCTACTACATTCTGCTTGGCTCTAGGGAGGCCAGGTGCAGTGGTCGCGACAAAGTGCTTTTAGCTATGCTACGCATGGTTAGATTAGGTTAGGTCAGGTCAGGGTTGGATATCTTCGACTTATGTGGTATTCGACTCAATACGGTGGATTTCTGCGCGCTACTGTGCTCCAGCACCTTCTGCTTGGCTCTGGGCGGCCAGCGACGTTGGTCTCGTCACATTATGTTTGGCTACACCACGTTTGGATAGGTCAGCTAATGCAATGTTAGGTAAGGTTATGCTTAACATTTGTGCCGTACGTAGCAATGCGGTGGATTTCTGCTCTCCATTGTGCTCTAGTATTTTCTGCATTGCTCTAGGGAGGCCAGCAATTGTGGTCTCTTCATGTCAGGTTAACTTATGTTACTTTTGTGTATGATACGTTTGGCTAGATTTGTACGGGCTACCATGGCTTTTGTGCTATACACAGTTTTCCCAGAGTTTCTGCGTTGTAATGTGCTATAGTATGTTCTGCTTGATTCTGGGCTGACCAGTGATGGTGGTCTCAGCACGTTAGGTTTGGTTAGGTTACGTTCCGTTATGTTAGGTCAGGAAGCTTGGGTCAGGAAGCTTGGGTCAGGAAGCTTGGGTCAGGATTTCTTTGACGTTTGTGCTATACGCTGCTATTTGGTAAATTTCTGCGCCCTACATTACTCTACTCTTCTCTGCTCGACTCTGGGGAGGCGAGCAATAGTGGCCGTTGCACGTTGGGTTGAGATATGTTACGTTCGGTTATGTTTGGTTAGGTTGGGTTAGGATAAGCTTGGTTAGGATAGCTCTGTCTTTCTTGCTTTACACTGTCATTCGGTGCATCCCTGTGACCTACTGTGCTCTACTACATTCTGCTTGGCTTTGGGGAGGCCAGGAGCAGTTGTCGCAGTGTGTTAGGTTAAGTTAGGCTACATTTGCATATGACAATTTTGGTAATGTTAGGACAGAATTGCTTAGATCTTTGTGCCATTCACCGCCATTCGGTGTATTTCACCGCTCTGGTGCGCTCTAATATGATCTGGATGGCTCTGCGGTGGCTAGTAATGGTGGTCTCGGCACGTTACTTTGAGTTACATTACTTTTCCTTCGGGTAGGTTTGGAAAGTTTTTTTAGGATTTCTGTGTCTTTCATGCTACACACTGGTCTTCGGTGTATCTTTGCACTCTACATTGCTCTACTATATTCTGCGTGGCTCTGGGGATGCCAACAGCAGTGGTCGCCGCTTTATGCTCAGTTATGCTACGTTTGGTTATTTAAGGTTATGTCAGGCTAGGCTAGGTTACCATCGATTTTTGTAACGAACACTGTTATTCGGTGGATTCCTGCGCTCTACATTGCTCTAATATACTCTGCTCGGCTCTGGCGAGGCGAGCAATAGTGGTCGTGGCACCTTCGGTTGAGTCAGGCTACGTTTGGTTAGGTTAGGTTATGTTAGGGTAGGTACTGTCAGGATAGCATTGACTTTCGTGCTATACACACTTATTCTGTGTATTTCTGTGGTCTACTGCGCTCTAGAACATTCTGCTTGGCTATGGGGAGGCCTGGAGCAGTGGTCGATGCACTTCATTAAGAGATGCGCTACGTTTGGTTAGGTTAGGTTAGGTCAGGTTTGGCTCGGACATCTCCGACTTCTGTGCTATTCACTGCAATAGGGTGAGTTCCTGCGCACTACTGTGCTCTAGTACAATCTGCTTTTCTTTGTGCGGCCAGCAACTACGGTTTCTTCATGTTAGGTTTAGTTAGGTTAAGTTTGGTTATGTTACATTTGGCTAGGTTAGGATAGGCTACTTTGTCTTTTGTGCTATAAACTACTATTCCGCGTATCTCTGCGCTCTATTGTGCTCTAATATGCTCTGCTTGGCACTAGTGTGGCCTGTAATAGTGGTCTCAGCACGTTAGGATGATTTAGGTTAAGTTTCGTTATGATAGTTCAGGAAGCTTCGGTCAGCATTCCTTTGGCTTTGGTGCTATACACTGCTGTTTGGTGGTTTGTTGCGCTCTCATTGTTCTACTATGCTCTCCTCGGCTATGGGCAGGCGAGCAATAGCGGCCATTGCAAGTTAGTTTGAGTTATGTAACGTTTGGTAGGGTTAGGTTTGGTTAGATTAGGATTAGTTTGGTTAGGATAGCTTCGTTTTTCGTGCTACACACTGTCAGCCGGTGGATTTCTGTGATCTACTATGCTATAGTGCATACTGCTTGGCTCTGGGGAGTCCAGCAATAGTGGTCGCTGCAATTTATGTTCAGGTATGCTATTTTTGGTTAGGTTAGGTTAGGCCAGGTTATGATATGATATCCTCGACTTTGTAACATACAGTGATACTCGCTGGATTTTTGCGCTCCACATTGCTCTACCATACTCCGCTCGAATCTAGCGTGGCGAGGAGAAGCGTGTGCGGCACATTACTTTGAGTTAGGTTACGCTTGGTTGGGTCAGGTTAGGTTAAGTTTGGTTATGATAGCTTTGACTTTCGTGATACACACTGTTATTCGGTGTATTTCTGCGCTCCACTGTGCTCTCGAACATTCTGCTTGGCTCTGGCGAGGCCAGGAATAGTTGTCTCGGCACGTTAGGTTGAGTTACTTTTCGTTTCGTTAGGTTGGGTTAGGATGGTTAGGTTATGGTATCTAAGGCTTTTGTGCGACGCATTGCAATGCGCTGGATTTCTGCGCTCTGCTCTGCAGTAGTATATACTGCTTGGCGCTGGGGAGGCCAGCAACAGTGGTCTCGGCTGGTTGGCTTGTGTTACGCTACGTTGTGTTATGTTACGTTTGGTGAGGTTAACATAGGATAGTTTGGACTTTTGTGCTCTACACTGCTATCCGCGGATATCTGCGATCTACTGAGGTCAAATATTTTCTGCTTGGCACTGGAGTGGCCAGTAATAGTGGTCTCGGGACGGAAGGTTGAGTAATGCTATGTTTCGTTAGATTAGGTTACGTAGGCTCGGTTAGGATTTCTTTGGCTTTTGTGGTGTGAACTGCTATTCGGTGGATTCCTGCGCTCTACGTTGCTCTACCACACTCTGCTCGACCCTGGGTTGGCAAGCAATAGTGTTCCTGGTACGTCAGGCTGAGTTAGGTTACGTTGTGTTAGATTATGTTAGGTTAAGTTTGGTAAGGTTTCCTTTGACTTCCGTAATGTACACTGTTATTCCGTGGTTTTCTGTGATCTACTGTGCTTTACTATATTCTGCTTGGCTCGGGGGAAGCCAGCAACAGTGGTCGTTGCACACGCTGTTTTGTTACACTACGTTTGGAAAGGTTATTTTAGGCCTAGTTAGGTCAGGATGTGTTTGACTCTTGTGCTGTTCACTGCAATGCGGTGGACTTCTCCGCTCTGCTGCGCTCTAGTATTTTCTGCTTGGCTCTGTGGTGGAAAGGAATAGAGGTCACGGCACCTTTGGTCCAAATAAGCTGCGTTCGGGTATGTTACGTTTGGTGAGGTTAGGATGTGATAGTTCAGTCTTTTCAGCTATACAGTACTGTCCGCGGAATTCTGAGCTCCAGTGTGCTCTAATATATTCTGCTTGACTCTGGGCTGGCCGGAGGTAGTGATCCCGGCACGTTAGGTTGGGTTAGGTTGAGTTTGGTTAGGTTACGTTGGCTCAGGTTATGTTAGGATCTCTTCGCCTCTTACGCTGTACGCTGCAATGCGGTGGATTTCTGCGCACTACTCTGTTCTATTCCACTCTGCTTGTCTCTTCGGTGGTCAGTAATAGCGGCCTCTTTATGATAGGTTGTGTTAGGTATGGTTATGTTACGTTTGGCTCGGTTAGGTTAGGCTACTTTGACTTCTGTGCTTTACACTGCTATTCCGTGAATTTCTGTGCTCCACATTTCTCTACCATACTCTGCCCGACCACGGGCAGACGTGCAATAGTGGTCGTTGCACGTTATTTAAGTTATGTAATGTTCGGTTAGGTTAGGTTAGGTTATGTTTGGTTACGATAGCCTTGACCGTCGTGCTATACACATTTTTCGGTGAATTTCTGCGATCTGCTGTGGTCTACTACATTCTGCTTGGCTCTGGGTGTGCCAGCAGCAGTGGTAATGCCAGCGGCAAGCTTCTTGAGTTTCGCTACGTTTGGTTAGTGTAGGTAATGCCAGGTTATGCTAGGACATCCTTGACTATTGTGCCTTTCACTGCAGTGTGGTGGGTTTCTGCGCCCTACTGTGCTCCAGTGCATTCCCCTAGTCCATGCGGAGGCCAACAATAGCGGTCCCGTCATGCTATGTTGAGCTATGTTGCGTTTGGTTATGTTACATTCGGTTAAGTTAAGATACGCTACTTTGACTTTTGCACTATTCACTGCTATTCGGTGGATTTCTGCGATCTAATGTACTCTAATACATTCTGCTTGGCTCTGGGGTGGCCAGTAGTTGGGATCTCGGCACGTTAGGATCAGTATTGTTACGTTTCGTTAGGTTAGGTTTGGAAGCCTTGGTTAGGATTCCATTGACATGTGTACTATAAACTTCTATTCGGTGGATTTCTGCGCTCTACATTGCTCTACTATATTCTGCTCGACACAGGGGAGGAGAGCAATAGTTGTCGTGGCACGTCGGGTTGAATGAGGTTACATTCGGTGGAGTTAGGTTAGGTTAGGTTTGGTTAGGATGGCATTGACTTTCGTACTACACACTGTTACTCCGTGGATTTCAGTGATCTGCTGTGCTCTCCTACACTCTGCTTTGCTCATCGGTGGCCAGGAGACGTGGTCGCGGCACGATAAGTTGAGCTATGATACATTCGCCTAGATTCGGTTAGGTCAGGATAGGATTGAGTATCTTCGTCTTTTGTGCCATACACTGCTACTCGGTGGATTTCTGCTATCTACATTCCGCTATTATACTCTGCTCGACTATGTGGAGGCGAGCAACAATGGCCACGGCACTCTAGGTTGAGTTATGTTACGATAGGTTAGTCCAGGTAAGGCTATATTTGGTTAGGATGGCTTTGGCTATCGTGCTTTACATTGCTATTCGGCAGATTTCTGTGATGTACTGTGCTCTATGGTATTCTGCTTGTCGCTGGAGATGACTGCAACAGTGGTAGCGGCACGTTACGTTCAGTTATGCTACGTTCGGCTAGGTTAGGTTAGGTCAGGTTAGGTTCGTATATCCTCGACTCTTGTAGCATACACTGCTATTCGGTGAATTTCTGAGCACTACTTTGCTCAACTATACTCTGCTCGACTCTGGAGATGCGGGCAATAGCGGTCGCGGCACGTTAGTTTAAGTTTGGGGGGGGGGGGGCAGAAACAGTGGTCCCGGTACGTTAGGTACGGATACGTTACGTTTGGTTATGTTTAGATTGTATATATTAGGATACGGTAGCTTTGACCTTTGTGCTATTCAGCGCTATTCGGTGGACCCCTGCGCTCTAGTGTGCTCTAATATGATCTGCTCGGATCTGTGGTGGCCAGCAAAAGTGGTCGCGGACCGTTAGGTTGAGTTAGATTACGTTTGGTTATTCTACGTTTGGTTAGGTTAGCAGATGATAGCTTTGACTTTTGTGCTATAGTCTGCTATTATGTTAATTTTTGCGCCCTGCTTTGCTCTAGTACGTCCGGGTTGGCTCTGGGGATGGTAGCAGTAACGCTCTCGGCACATTAGGTTCAGTTAGTCTATGCCTGTTTATGTCCTGTTTGTTTGGGGTGGGCTTCGGTAGCTTTGACTTTCCTAATATACACAGCTCGTATATGGATTTCTGCGTTCTACTCTCCAATAGTGTGTTCTGCATGCCTCTGTGGAGGGCAGCAATAGTGTTCGTGGCAGGTTAGGTTGAGTTAGGTTACGTTTGGCTATGTGACTATTGCTTAGGTTGGGCGAGGATAGCTTTGACTTTACTTCTATAGTATGCTTTTAGGTAGATTCCTGCGCCCAATTGTGCTCTAATATTTTCAGCTTGGCTCTTGGAATGCCAGCGACAGTGGTCTCGGCACTCTATATTTTGTCAGTTTATGTTCCTTTGGGTTGGGTTAGGCGAAGCTAGGGTGGGCTACCTTTATCTCTTGTGCTGTACAGTGCTATTCGATGGATTTCTGCGATCTGCTGACCTCTAGTACGCCCTGCTTGGCTCTGGGGAGTGTAGCAATAGCTGTCTCGGCACTTTAGGTTGAGTTAGGCCATGTTTGGTTATGCTATGTTCGTTCGGATTAGGTTTGTATAGCTATGACTTTCTAATGTACACTGCGATTCCATGGATGTCTGCGTCCCACTCTCCACTAATGTGTTCTGCTTGGCTCTGGGGAGGCCAGCAATAGTGGTCGCAGCGCGTTAGGTTGGGTTATGCTACGTTTGATTATATAACGGTTGGTTAAGTTAGGAGAGGGTAGCTTTGACCTTACAGATATAGTCTGCTATTAGGTGTTCTCCTGCGCCCTGAAGTGTTCTAATGTTTGCAGCTTCGGTCTGGGAAGGACAGCAATAGTGGTCTCGGCAAGTTATGTTGAGTGAGGTTACGTACGGCTTTGTTGGGTTCGTCTAAGTTTGACTAGTATAGCTTTAACTTTTGTGCTTTACACTGCTATTCTGTGGAATAGTCCCCTCCACTGTGCTCTAGTATGTCCCGCTTGGCTCTGGGGAGGGCAGCAACAGCAGCCTCGGCATGTTAGGTTGAGTTAGGCTATGTTTGGTTATGTTCTTACGGTTGGGCTTGGTTTGGGTAGCTTTGACTTTACTGACGTACATTGCGAATCTATGGATTTCTGCCCTCGACTCTCCACTAATTTGTACTGTTTGGCTCTGTGGATGCCAGCAATAGTGGTCGCGGCACGTAAGGATGAGATATCTTGCGACTGGCTATGTTACGTTTGGCTAGGTTAGGAGAGGTTAGATTTGACTTTACCGCTATTGCCTGCTATTGGGTGGATTCCTGCGGACTATAGTGCTCTAGTGTTTTAAGCCTGTCTCTGGAAAGGACAGCAATAGTTGTCTCGGCACGTTATGTTGAGTCAGGTTACGTTGGGTTAAGTTGGGTTAGGCTATGTTTGGATAGAATTGCTTTAACTTTTGTGCTGTACACTGCTATTTGTTGGATTTGTGCGCTCTACTGTGCTCTAGTATGTCCTGCTTGCCTCTAGGGAGGGCTGCAACCGTGGTCTCGTCATGTTAGGTTGAGTTGAGCTATGTTCGCGTATGTTCCGTTGGTTTGGGTTAGGTTTTGGTAGTTTTGGCATTCCAGATATGCACTGCGATTCTATGGACTCCTGCCTTCTACTCTACACCAGTGTTTTCTTCTTGGCGATGGGGATGCCAGCAACCGTGATCTTGGCACGTTAGGTTCGATTATCTTGCGTTTGGTTGTGTTACATTTTGTTATGTTAGGATACTATGGCTTTGTCTTTTGTTCTGTACACTGCTATTCAGCAGATCCCATCGCTCTGCAATGCTCTAATATACTCTGCTGGACTCTGCGGAGGCCAGCAAAAGTGATCGTTGCACGACATGTTGAGTTATGTTCCGTTTGGTTAGGTTATGTTTGGTTAGGATAGGGCAGGCTAGCCTTGACTTTTGTGCCATACGCTGCTATTCGGTGGACTTCTGCTCTTTACTGTGCTTTAATTCGCTCTGCTTGGCTCCGGGGAAGCCAGCAGATGTGATCTCAGCTCGTGAGGTTTATTTAGTCTACGTACGGTTAAGTCAGGTTAGGATACTTAGGGTAAGGGTATCCCTGACAATTGTGCTGCCCGCTGCTACTTGGTGGCTTTCTGCGCTCTACTGTGCTCTAGTGTATTCTGCTTGTCTCTGGTAATTCCAGTGATATCGGGAGGTAAGTATAAGTCACGGTACGCTTGTTCTTATTACGTTTGGATATGTTAGGATAGGGTAGCTTTGACTATTGTGCTGCACACTGCTCTTCGGCTGGTTTGTGACCACTACGTTGCTGTACTGTACTCTGCTCGACTCTGGGGAGGCCTGTACCCGTGGCCGTGGCTCGTTAGGTTGATCCATTCTACGTCTCGTTATGTCACGTTTGGTGAGGGTATCAGAGGATGGCATTGACTTTTGTGCTATATACAGCTGTTCGTAGGAATTCTACGTTAAGCAGGGATCTAATATGCTCTGCTTGGCTCTGGGGAGGCTAGCAATATTGGTCTCTGCACGTTAGGTTGTGTCAGGTTTCGCTTGGTTAGGTTACGTTTGTAGGGGTTACGTTCGGAAAGCTTCGACTTTCCTGGCATGGACTGTTATTCTGCAGATTTCTGCACTCTACTGTACTGTACTATACTCTGCCCGGCTCTGGGAAGGCCAGGAGCAGTGGTCCCGGCACGTTAGTTTGATTTATGCTACGTTTGGCTGTGTTACGTTTAGCTAGGATTGGAGAAGATAGCATTGACTTTTGTGCTATATAATGCATTCTGTGAACTTCTGCGTTATTCGGGTATCCAATTTGCACTGCTTGGCTCTGGGGATGCCAGCCATAGTGGTCTCGGCACGATAAGTTGAATTAGGCTACGTTTGGTTAAGTTCGGTCAGCCTGGGTTAGGTTAGGATGGCTTGGCTCTTCTGTCATACATTGCCATCCTTTGGAATTCTGCGCTCTACTCTCATTTAATATGTTCCGCTTGGGGATGGGGTGGCCTGCAAACGTGGTCTAGGCACGTTAGGTTAGATTTGGCTGCCTTCGGCTTTGTTACGTCTGGCCAGGTTGGGATAGGATAGCCTTTACTTTTGTGCCATAGAGTGCGATTCGGTAGATTCCTGCGCACGACATTGCTCTACTATTCGTAGCTCGTCTCTCAGGTGGCCAGCTGTAGTGGTTATGACACGATAGGTTCGGCTAGGTTATGTTTGGTTAGGCAAGGTTGGGCTGGGCTTGTTTATAGTGGCTTTGACTTTTGTGCTGCACAATGCTTTACGTTGGATTTCTGCGCTCCACTGGGCATTACTATGGTTGGCTCTGGGGAGGGCAGCATTGGCCGCCTCTGCACGTTGGGTTTAGTTAGGCTACGTTTGGTTACGTTCTGTTGGTTTGCGTTAGGTACGGGTAGCTTTGACTCTTTTGATATACACTGCGATTCCACGGACCTCTGCATTCTACTCTCAACTATTGTTTTCAGCATGGCTCTGCGAGGCCAGAAATAGTTGCCTCTGCTCGTTATATTGAGTTAGGTCACTCTTGGAAATGTTACGATTCGTTAGGTTACGAGAAGATAGCTCAGACTTTAGTCCTATAGTCTTCTATTAAGCGGATTTCTGCGCCCTACGGAGTTCTAACGTTTTCAGTTTGGCTCTGGCAAGGACATCAATAGCGGCGTCTGCTCCTTATGTTGTGCTAAGTTAGGTTAGGTTAGGTTGTATCAGGTTATGTTGGGGTATCTTTGGCTCTTGTGCTTTACACTGCAATGCGGCAGATTTCTGCGCTCAACTGTGCTCTAGTATACTCCGCTTCGCTTTTTGGAGGTCAGCAATGGTGCTCCAGGCACATTAGGTTGGGTTTGGTTACGTCTTCTTATGTTACGTTTGAACTGGTTGGGATAGGATAACATTGACTTTTGTTCTGCACACTGCTATTTGGTGGATTTATGCGCTCTAGTGTGCTCCAATATGCTTTGCTTGTGTCTGGGATGGCAGCCATAGTGGTATCGGCACGTTATGCTGCGATAGTTAACGCTCAGTTAGGTTAGGTCAGTTCGGGTTATCTTGGGATTGCTACGACATTTTCGCCACACACTGCCGTCTATGGACACCTGCGCTCTACTCTAATTTAATATGTTCTAATTGGCGTTGGGGAGGCCAGCAATAGTGGTCTAGGCACGGTAGGTTGGATTACGTTGCGCTTGGTTATGCCACGATTGATTAGGTTATGATAGGATAATTTCGACTTCTGTGCCGTACACTGATATTAGATGAATTTCTGCGCTCTACACTCCTCTGCTATGCTCTGCTCGACTCTGAGGTGACCAGCAATGGTGGATTTGGCACGATACTTATAGTCAGGTTACGTTCGGTTATGTTATGTTAGTTTGGGTCAGGTGAGGACAGCAACGACTTTTCTGCCATGAAATTCCATTCAATGGACATGTGCGCTATGCCCTCATCTAATATGTTCTGCTTGGCGATGCGTAGGCCAGTAATGCCTCGGCACGACTGGTTGGGTTAGATTACGCTTGGTTACGGCACGATTGGTTAGGTTAGGAGCGGCAGGCTTTGACTATTGCGCTGTTCGCTGCTATATGGTAGCTCTCTGTGCCCTACTGTGCCTTAGCGTATTCTGCTTGGCCCTGGAGATTCCAGCAATATTGATCTCGGCGCGTCAGATTAAGATAAGGTACGTTCGGTTAAGTTATGTTTGGTCACGTGGGTCTAGTGTAGATCCGACTTAGGTGCTATACGCTGTTATTCGGTCGATTTCTGCGCTCTACTGCGCTATAATATGCTCTGCTTTGCTCGGGGATGGAGGCAATAGTGATCTCGGCACGTTAGATTTAGTTAGGTTACGTTTGGTTGGGTTACGTTAGTCTGGGTTACGTTACAAGAGCTTCGACTAGCCTGTGATAAATTGCCATTCTTTGGACATCTGCGCTCTACTCTCCTTAATTATGCTCTGCTTGGAGATGGAGAGGCCAGCAATAGTGGTCTAATTAGGATAACGTGGATTAGGTTGCATTTCGTTATGTCAAGCTTGGTTATGTTAGGATAGGATAACTTTGACTTCTGTGCCACACAGTGCTAATTGGTGGACTTCTGCGATGTACATTGCTCTACTATGCTCTGCACGACTCTGAGGTGGCCGGCGATAGTGTTTGTGACAAGATAGTTTGAGTTAGTTTACGTTTGGTTTGTCTAGGCAATTTAGTTTACGTTTGGGTGCGTTACGATTGGTTAGGTTAGGAGAGGATAACCTTGACTCTTGCGCTATGCACTGCTATTCGGTGGCGTTCTGCGCTCCACTGTGATCTTATGTGCTGTGCCGTGCCCTGTGGAGCCCAGAACAAGCTGCCGCGCTGCGTCATGTGTAGTTATAGTATGTTTGGTTAGGTCAGGTTTGTTTGAATCCGGTTGGGTTATCTTTGACTCCTGCGCTGTACACTGAAGCTCAGCGGATGTCTGTAATCAACTGTGCTGTAGCATACTCTGCTTGGCACTCGGGAGGCCAGTAATAGTGGTCTCGCCAAGTTAGGTAGAGATAGGTTACGTTTGGTTATGCTACATTAGCTCTGGTTATGCTTGGCTAGCATCGACTTTCAAGGTATACACTGATATTCGATGTATTTCTGCGTCCTACAGTGCTCTGGTACGTTCTGCTTGGCATTGGGTAGGTCAGAAATGGTTGTCCCGTCTCGATAGGTTTAGTTAGTCTGCGTTTTGCTATGTAAAGATAGGTCAGGTAAGGTTAGGATACCTTTGACATTTTTGCTATTGGCTGCTCTTTGGAGACCGTCTGCGCGCTGCTGTGCCCTTGGGTATTCTACTTGGCTCTGGCACATTCAGCAATAGCGGTCACGGCAGGTTAGGGTAGGTTAGGTTGCGTTTGGTTACATTACGTTTGGACAGGTTAGGATAGGATAGCTGTGACTTTTCTGCTATACACAGCTATTCGTCGTATTTATACGCTCTACATTTCTGTGCTATACTCTTCTCGACTCTGAGGAGGCCAGAAATGGTGGCCCCGACAGGTAAGTCTTATTTATGCTGCGACTGTTTATGTTACGTTTGGTTAGGGTAGGAGAGGATAGCATTGACCTTTGTGCTATATACTGCTATTCGTTGTATTCCTGCGCTCTACATTGCTCTACCATACTCTGCTCCACTCTCGGGAGTCCATCAATAGTGGTCGCTCCGCGCTAGGTTAAGTTAGATTACGTTCGGTTCGGTTAGAGCAGGATAGGTCTGACTTTTGTGCTGTACACTGCCATTCCTCAGGTTCCTGCACTCCAATGTGCTCTAATATGTTCAGCTCGACTCTAGAAGGGGCAGCTATAGTTGTATCGGCACGTTACGTTGAGTTGGGCTACCTTCGGACAGGTTAGGTTAGGATATCATTAACTTTTGTGCATTACACTGCAATGAGTGGACTCCTGCGCTCTACCCAGCGCTAATATAGTCCGGTTGGACCTGCGGAAGTCAGCAATAGTGGTCATGGCACGATAGCTCCTGTCAGTTTACGGTTTGTTATGTTACGTTTGGTTAGGTTAGGCTAGGATAGATACGTCTTTTGTGCTATGCACTGCTATTCGGTGAATTCCTGTGCTCCACTGTGATCGGATACGTTCAGCTAGGCTATTGGAAATGCCCAGTAGCGGTCCAAGCACCTTCTGCCATGTTAGGCTACGTTTGGATTGTATAGATTAGACCAGGCTAGGTTATGTTATCTCTACTTTTGTGCTTAATACTACAACGCCGCGGATTTCTGTGATCTACTGTTCTCCAGTATATTCGGCTTGGCTCTCTGTGCACAGCAATAGTAGTGTAGGGCTGTTAGATGGAGTTAGGTTACGCCTTGTTATGCTATGTTTTGTTAGGTTAAGCTAGGACAGATTTGACTTTATGCTGTACACTGCTTTTCGGTGCATTCCTTCGCGCTGCTGTGATCTAATATGGTCTGCTTTGCTCTGGAGGGGCCAGAAACTGTGGCCGCGTCGCGTTATGTAGAGTTAGGTTACGTTGGGTTAGGTTAGGTTTGCTTGCTTTAGGATAGTATATCCTTGACTTTTGAGCTTCACGCTGAAATGCGGTGTACTTCTGCGGTCTGCTGTGGTCTAATATGGTATGCTTTGCTCTGGGGACGCCAGAAACGGTTTCCGCTGCTCGTTACGTGGAGTTAGGTTACGTTTGATAGTGTTTCATTTGTTTTGGGTTCGGTTTGGATAGCTTCAAATTTTCAGCTACACCCTGCGAATCTATGGATTTTTGCGCTCTACTTTCCTCTAATATGCTCTGCCTGGCTCTGTGGACGCAAGCAATATTTGTCGCGGAACGCTAGATTGAGTTAGATAAACTACGGTCAGGTTAGATTAGGTTGGGTTAGGTTAGGATATCTTTGACTTCACTGCTATACATGGCCATTCCTTGGACTTCTGCGCTCTAATCTCCTTTAATATATGCTGCTTGGCGATGGCGAAGCCAGCAATAGTGGACTCGGCTCGTTAGGTTTAGTTAGTCTACGTATGGTTGGGTTAGGTTTTGTCGGGTAAGGCTTTGGTATCTTTGACATTTGTGCTATTCACTACAATGCGGTGGGTTTCTGCGCACTATCGCGCTCTAGTACATTCTGCTTTTCTTTGCGGATGCCAGCAATAGTGGTCTCGTCATGTTAGTCTGAGTTACGTTACGTTTGGTTAGGTCAGGTTAGTCGACGTTTGATGAGTATAGCTGCTACTTTCGCGTTATACACTGTTTTTCGGTGTATTTCTGTGATCAACTGTGCTGCAGTACATTCTTCTTGTCTCTGTGGAGGCCTGCAATAGTGGTCCCGTCATTTTAGGTTAGTATAGGTTACATTTGTGTATGTTACGTTTGGCTAGGTTAGCAGATGCTACCCTGGCTTTCTCGCTGTACAATGCTTTGCTTGGATTTCTACGCTCTAATGTGCTTTAATATGTTCTGCTCGGGCCCGGGGATGCCAGAAGTAGTGTTCACGGCTTTACGTTCAGTCATGCGACGTTTGGTTAGGCCAGGTTAGGCAAGGTTATGTTAGGATATCCTCGACTTTTGTAGCATACGCTGCTATTCGGTGAATTTCTGCGCTCTACATTGCTCTACCATAACCTGCTGGACTTTGGGGAGGCGATCAATAGCGGTCGCGGCTCCTTTGGTGGCGTTAGGGTACGTTTGGTTAGGTTAGGTTATGTTAAGTATTGTTATGATAGCCACGACTTTTGTGCAACACACCCTTACTGGCTGTATTTCTGGTGTCTGCTGCGTTCTATTCCATTCTTCTTGGTTACGCGGAGGACAGGAGCAGTGGCTGCTGCACGATATGTTGAGCTATGCTACGCTTGGTTGTGTCAGGTTAGGTCAGGTTACGTTAAGATATATTCGACTTTTGTGCTGCTCACTGCAATGCTGTGTGTTTCTGCACACTAGTGTGCTCTAGCACATTCTGCTTGCCTCCGTGGAGGCCAGCAATAATGGTCTCGTCATGTTAAGTTTAGCTGGGATACGTTAGGGTACGTCACGTTTGGGTTGGTTAGGAGAAGCTACTTTGACTATTGTGCTTTACAATGTTTTTCGGCGTAATTCTGGTACCTAAAGCGTTCTACTACATTCTGTTTTGCTCTGGGGATGCCAGGTGCTGTGGTCGCGGCACGTTGCGTTGTGCTATAGTACGCTGGTCTGTGCCAGGTTAGGTCAGGTTAGGATAGGCTACTCTGATCTTTGTGCGATACACTGCTCTTCGGTGGATATCTGCGCTCTAATGTGCTCTAATATGCTCTGCTTGGCTCCGGGGAGGCCAGGAGATGTGGTCGCGGCACGTAATGTTGGGATAGGCAGCGTTTGGTTAGGATAGATCAGGTCAGATTGTGTTAGGATATCTACGGCTTTTGTGCTATTCACCGCAGTGTGGTGGATTTCTGCGACCTACTGTGCTCTAGTACATTCTGCTTATCTCTGTGGAGGGCAGCAGTAGTGGTCTCGTCATGTTAGGGTGAGTTAGGCTACGTTTAGATATGTTACGTTTAACTAGGTTAGGATATGCTACATTGACATATTTGCTATTCACTGCTTTTCGCTGGATTTTAGCCCTCAATTGTGCTCTAATGTGCTCTGCTTGGCTCTGGGTGGGCAGCGATGTAGGTCTTGTCAGGTTGTGTTGGGTTACACTTGGTTTGGACAGGTTAGGCTAGGCAAAGTTACAGCAGAGTATATTTGACTTTTGTGCTATACACTGCAATGCTGTGGATTTCTGCGCTCTGGTGTGCTGCAGTATTTTCTGCTTGGATCTGCGGAGGCCATCAATAGTGGTCTGCTAATGTTAGGGTGAGTTAGGCTTCGTTTTTATATGTTACGTTCGGCTAGGTTAGGACAGGCTACATTGACTTACGTGCTATTCACTCCTATACGGTGGATCTCTGCGCTCTAGTTTCGTCTATATTGCTGTGCCTGGCTTTGGGTATGCCAGCAATATTGGTTTCATCACGGTATGTATAGATACAATACGTTTGGATAGGTAATGTAAGGTCAGATTATGTCATCATATGTCTGACTTTCGTGCTATGAACTGCAATGCGGTGGGTTTCTTCGCACTACTGTGCTCTGGTACATTCTGCTTGACTTTGTGGAGGCCAGCAGTATTGGTCTCGTCATGATAGGTTGAGTTAGGCTACGTTTGGTTATGTTACGTTTGGCTATGTTAGGATGGGATACTTCGCCTTTTGCGCTATACACCGCTATTCCCTAGGTTTCAGCGCTCACATGTGCCATAATACGCCCTGCTTGGCTCTGTGGTGGACAGTAGTAGTGGTCTCGGTACGTTATGTTGAGTAAGGTTACCCTTCGTTAGGCTAGGTAAGGAAGGCTCGGTTAGGATTTCTTCGAATTTTGTGCTGTAAACTGCTATTCGGTGGATTCCTGCGCCCCACATTGCTCTACTATACTCAGCTGCAATCTGGGTGGCCGAGCAATAGTGGCCGCGGCACGTTATGTTGAGCTATGTTAGGATTGGTTAGGTTAGGTTAGGATGCGTTTGGTTAGTGTAGCTACAGCTTTCGTGCTGTACACTGTTATTCGGTCTATTCCTGTGATCTTCTGTGCTCAACTACATTCAGTTTGACCCTGGGGTGTCCAGGAGCAGAGGTCGCTGCACGTTGCATTGAGTTATGCTATGCTTGGTTTGGTTACGTTAGGTCAGGTCAGGTTAGGATATCTTCGGCTTTTGGCCCACGCCCGTGCCCTAGTGCATTCTGCTTGTCTCTGTGGAGGACAGAAGTAGTGGTCTCGTCATATTAGGTTGAGCTAGGCTACGTTTGGTTATGTCACGTTCGGCTAGGTTAGGATAGGCTACTTCGACTTTCGTGCTTTGCACTGCTATAGGGTGGATTTCTGCCCTCTATTGTGCTGTAACATGCTCTGCTCGGCCCTGGGATGCCAGCAATATTGGTCTCGTCACGTCATGTTGAGTCAGGATACGTTTGACTTTTGTGCTACAACTTGCAATGCGGTGGATTTCTGCGCCCTGATCTGCTGTAATATTTTCTGATTGGGTCTATGGAGGCCAGCAATAGTAGCCTTGACACGTTAGGTTGGATTAGGTTACGTTTGGCTGAGTTAGGTTAGGCTATGGTCGGTCAGGTCAACTTCGACTTTCGTGCTATACACAGCTTTTCGGAGTATTTCTGCGCTGTACTGTGCTCTACTGTTTTATAATTAGCCCCAAGAATGCCAACAATATTGGCCACGGCACGTAAGGTTGATTCATGTTACGTTTGGTTGCGCCATGTTAGGTTAGGTTAGGTTAGGATAGCTTTGACTTTCGTGCCATAAACTGCTATTCGTTGCACTTCTGTGACCTACTGTGCTCTACTATATTCTGCTTGGCTCAGTGGAGGCCGGAAGCTACGGTCTCGGCACGTTAGGTTGAGCTATGATACGTTCGCGTTTGTTACGTTTGGTGGGGTTAGGATATGATAGTTCATACTTTTGTGCTATACCCTGCTATCCGCGAACTTCTGCCCTCTTCTGTGTTCTAATATTTTCGGCTTGGCTATGTGGAGGTCAGGAGCTGTTGTCGCGGCACGTTGCGTTGAGCTATGCTACGCTAGAAAGTGTTAGGTTAGGTTATGTTAGGTTAGGATGTCTTCCACTTTTCTGCTATTCACTGCAATGCGATGGATTTCTGCGTTCTACTGCGCTTTACTATATTCTGCTTGGCCCTGGGGTTGCCAGCAACAGTGGTCTCGGCACGTTGGATTCTCTTGCGTTACGTAAAGCAACAGCGATCACTATTGCTGGCGTTCCCAAAGACAAGCGGAATGTACCAGAGCACATTAGGGAGTAGAAACCCGCTGCACTTCTGTGCAAAGGGAAAGAAGCCAAAGATATCCTATCCTAACCTGACATATCCCGACCAATCCGAGCATAGCCTATCTCAACGTAACGTGCCGATGCCGCTAATGCTGGCTCTCATATGGACAAGCAGAGCATACTAGAGCACGGTAGAGCGCAGAAGTCCACCTCCCTTCAGTGTACAGCGCAAAAGGCAATGATATCCTATCATAACCTAACCGAACGTAACCTAACTCTACATAACCCTCAGCGGTCACCGTTTCCGGCCTCCTCAGAGCAAAACAGAGCATATTAGATCACAATAGAGCGCAGAAATCCACCGAATAGCAGTATCTAGCACAAAAGTCAAAGCTGTACGTGCCTAACGTAGCCAAAGATTGCACAACAAAACGTAACCTAACTCCACCTAAACGCCCTACACCACGGCTGCTTACCTCCCCATATCCAAACAGGGTATACTACAGCACAGAAGATCACAGACATCCGCGGCGCCTCAGTGTATAACACAAAAGACAAAAACATCCAAACATAGCCAGACCCAACATAACCCTAGCAAACGCTGCATAACACAGCATAATGTGCCAAGACTACTATTGCTGTTTTCCTGGGAGCCAATCTGAACAAATCCGATCACAGTGGAGCGCCGAAGTCCACCGCGTAGGTGTGTATTGCACAAAAGTCAATGCTATCCATACTAAAGCCAGACAAATGTAGCTTAGCCAAACGTAGCTTAGCACAACCTAACGTACATAGACAACGACTGCTGGCCTCACCAGTGCCAAGTGGAGCATACCGGAGCACCGTAGAGCGCAGGAATCCACCGAAAAGCAGTGAATAGCACTAAAGACAAAGCTACACTTACCTGACCCAGCCGTATCTGTCCTAACCAAACGTAATCCAGTACAACCTAACGTGCTTCGGCCAGTATTGTTGACATCCACAGCGTCAATCTGAACATATTAGAGGATAGTAGAGAGCAGAAATCGATAGAAACGCAGTCTACAGCTGAAAAATCGAAGCTACACGAACTGAACCAAAGCCAATATAGCATAGCCAAATGTATTCTATCTCTACCATATGTGCCGAGACCACTATTACTGGCATCCACAGAGCCAAACAGAGCATACTAGTGCACAGTAGAGCGCAGAAGTCCACCGAACAGCAGTATAGGGCACAAAAGTCAATGCCTTCTTAACCTAACCTAACCAAGCATAACATAACCAAACGTAACCTAACACAACCTAACGTGCCTAGACCACTATTGCTGACTTCCACAGAGCCAACCAGAATATACTACAGCACAGGAGAGCGCAGCAATCCGACGCATAGCGGTGTATAGCGCAGAAATCAAATGTATCCATATCGAACTTGGCCTAACCTATCCTAACCGAACGAAGCATAGATCAACGTAACGTGCCGATGCCCCAAATGCTGGCGCATGCAGAGACAAGCTGAACACATTAGGGCACAGTAGAGTGCAGAAGTCCGCCTTATAGCAGTGAATAGCGCAAGTGTCGAAGCTAGTCTCTCCTAACCCAGTAAATAGTAACGTAACCAAACGTAACCAAACATAACCTAACGCGCCGCGGCCACTATCTCTGGCCTCCCCAGAGCAAAGCTGAGCATGCTTGAACACTGAATCGCGCAGAAATCCTCCGAGAATGTGTGTGTAGCGCAAAATTCAAAGCTAACATTGCCTAACATAATCAAACGTAACCTAACTCAACCTAACGTGCCTAGACCACTTTTGCTGACGTCCCCAGAGTCAAGCAAAGTACGCTAAAGCACAGTAGAACGCAGAAATCCGCCGCACTGCAGTGTAAAGAACAAATGTCAAAGATAACCAAACATAGACTAACCCAAAGTAACATGCCGATGCCATTATTGCTGGCACTCCTAGAGCCAAGTTCGACATATTAGAGCGCAGTAGAGTTCTGGAATCCGCCGAATATCAGTGTATAGCCCAAAAGCCATACCTAGCCCCTCACAAAATAAACAATCGTAATGCGACCGAACGTAACATAACCCAATCTAACGTGCCCAGACTGCTATTGCTGACCTCTCCGGGGCCAAGCAGAATATGCTAGAGCACTGTAGAGCGTAGGAATCCACTGAATATCAGCGTATATCACATACGTCAAAGTTACTCTTACCAAACTTAACCAACCATAACCGAACAAAGCGTAACCTAACGCAACCGAACGTGCGGCGACCACAATTGCTGGTCTGCCCAGGGCGAAGCAGAACACATTAGAACACACTAGAACGCAGAGTTCAACCGTATAGCTGCGTATAGCATAAAAGCCAAAGTAATCCTGTCTCAACCTGACCAAACATAAAATAACCGATTGTAACCTAACTCAACCTTATGTGCCGAGACAACTATTGCTGGCCTCACCATGGATTAGCAGATTAGAGTAGAGCTCAGTGGAGGGCAAGAGTTCTCCGAATAACTGTGTATAGCACGAAAGTCATAGCTACTCTAGCCAAGCATAGCATAAACTAATATAACCAAACGTAATATAACCCAACCTGACATGCCACGACCTCTACTGTTCGCATCCCCAGAGTCGGGCGGAGTATAGTAGAGAAACGTAGTGAACAGAAATCCACCGGATAGCAGTGTGTAGCGCAAAAGTCAAAGGCAACCTGTGGTAACATAACAAATCCTACCAACACAAAACGCTGTCAAGCCCAACCTAACGCGCCGCCACCAATATTGCTGACCTCCACAGAGCCTAGCAGATCATATTAGACGAGGGTAGGGCGCAGAAATCCATAGAATCGCAGCGTACAGCAGAAGAGTCAGGGATATCCAAAGCCAACCCAAACTAGCATAACCTTACCTAACGTAGCCAAGACCTACGTAACGTGCTGCGACCACTATTGCTGGCCTCCCCACGGTCTAGCAGAGTAAAGTAGACCACCGAGGTGGGCAGCAACCCACTGAATAGCTGTGTATAGCACGAAAGCCAATGCTACACTATCCCAACATGTCCTAACCTAACCCAAATGAACGTAGCCCGACTAAACAAAACTTGCCGCTACCACGATTGCTGGCCTCCCGGGAGTATAGCAGAGTAGAGTAGAGTAATGCCGAGCGCAGAAATCCACCGAAGATCAGTGTATAGCACAAATGTCTAAGCTACCCTATCCCAACGTAACAAACGTAACATAACCAAACGTAACCAAACTCAGCCTAACACGCTGAGGGCATTACTTCTGCCATCCCCGCAGCCAAGCAGAATATACTAGAGCACAGTAGAGCGAAGAAATCCACCGAATAGCGGTGTATAGCACAAAAGTCAAAGCCATCCTGTCCAAACTTAACCTAACCTGACATAACCAAGTGTAACCTATCTCAACCAAACGCGAATCGACCGCCATTTCCCGCCTCCCCAGGCGAAGCAGATGCTAGAGGAGCACCGCAGGGGCAGATATCGACCGTATAGCGGTGTAAAGCAAAAAAGACAAAGTTACCCAAGCCAAACCTAACCTTACCTGGCCGAGCCAAGCGTAACTTAAACCAACCTAGCATGCCGAGACCACTATTGCTGGCCTCCCGAGAGTCAAGCGGGGCACAGTAGAGCAATGTAGAGCGCAGAGAACTACCGAATAGCCGTGTATAGCACTACAATCTTAGTTAACCTATCCTAACCTAACCAAACGTAACATAACCAAACGCAACCTAACACCGACAAACTTGCGAGGACAATACTGCTGCCCTCATCATCGACAAGCAGATTATATTGGAGCACTGTAGATCGCAGGAAGCCACCGAATAGAAGTGTATAGTACAAAAGTCAAAGCCATCCTAACCTTAGATAACCAAACGTAACCTAACTCAACCAAAACGTAAAACCACCACTAATTCTGACCTCCCGACAGACAAGCGGAGGCTGGTAGAGCAACTCAGTGTGCAGATATCGAACGAATAGCAGTGAATAGCACAAAAGTCACATCTACCCGAACCGAAACTAACCTAACCCAGCCAGGCCAAACGTAACCTAACACAACCCAACGTGCTGCGAACACTATTGCTGGCGTCCCCAGACACAAGCAGAGTGAGGTAGCGAACAGCAGAGCGCAGAGGTCCATAGAAAAGCAGTGTGTTGCACAACAGTCAAAGCTATCCTAACCTAACGCAAAGCAATCTAACCTAACCAAACGTATTCCAACTCAATCATACGTGCCGCGACCACTATTGCTGGCCTCACGGGAGACGAGCAGAGTACAGTAGAGCAATATAGACCACAGGTATCGACCGAACACCTCGGCAAACACGAACCAAACCTAACCTAACCGAACCACACCTAGCCTGCCGATTCCACTATTGCTGGCCTCCCGTGGGTCGAGCAGGCTATGGTAGAGCAACATAGACCGCAGACATCCACCAAATAGCAGTGTATAGCAAAAAATTGTCGGAGCTACCCTATCATAACGTAGCAAAGCGTAACAAAGCCGAAAGTAGCTTAACTCAACCTAGCGTGCAGAGACCACTATTGTTTGGCACCACAGAGCAATGCAGAATGTACAGGAGCACAGTAGGGCATAGTATTCCACCGCCTTACGGTGTATGGCACAAAAGTGGAAGATACCCTAACCTAACCTGACCAAACCAAACCTAACCGAACGTAGAGTAACTCAGCATAAGTTGACGAGTCTGGTATTGCTGGCCTCCGCAGATCCAGTCAGAGCATATTACACCAATATAGAGCGCACAAATCCACTGAATGGCGGTGTATAGCACAAAAGTCAGTGCTATCCTATCCTAACCTAACTCACTTTAACATAGCCTTACACAACGCTCCTCAACCTAACGTGCCGAGACCTAACTGGCCTCCCTAGAATCGAGCAGATTACAGTAGAGCGCAGTAGAGCCAGGAATCCACCGAATAGCAGTGCATAGCACAAAAGTAAAAAATACTCTCTCCAAACTTAACCAATCTTATCATTACCAAACATATCATAACTATACCAAACGTGACGCTACCGCCTTTGCTGGTCTCCCCAGGACCAAACACACCATATTGGAGGTGGTGGAGCGCGGAAATCCATAGAATCGCAGTGTATAGCAGAAAAGTCAATGCTATCCCAACCTCGCCAAAACCAACATGACCTATCCCAAGTAGCATCGCCAAGCTACACGTAGCCTAACTCAATCTAACGTGCCCAGACCGCCATTACTGGCCTGCCCTGAGTCGAGCAAAGCATAGTAGAGCTATGTAGAGCGTTGAAACCCAACGAATAGTAGTGCGCAGCACTCAAGTCAACTCTATCCCACCCCAACCCATACAAACCTAATATAAATGAGCGTAACCTAGTTTAACCTAACGTGCCGAAACCACTGTTGCTGACCTCCACAGAACAAAGCGGAACATACTATACCACAGTAGATTGCAGAAGTCGACCGAATAGCAGTGTATAGCACAGATCTTAAAGGCATCCTTTCCTAACATAACATACCGAAACATTGCCAAACATAACATAACTCAATATAACGTGCCGCGACCACTATAGCTGGCCACCACAGAATCGAGCTGAGTATAGTAGAGCACTGTAGGACGCAGAATTTCACTGAATAACAGTATATAACACGAAAGTCACTGCTATCCAAACCTAACCCGAGCTAACGTAACATAACCAAACGGAGCCTAACTTAACATAACGCGCCGAAACAACTATTCCTGGCGTCCCCAGATACAAGCAGCGTGTGATAGCGCACAGTGGAGCGCAGAAGTCCATAGAGGAGCTGTGTGTGGCATAAAGGTCGAATCTATCCTAACCTAACGCATCGTCACCTAACCCTAAACGTATCCTGACCCTACCTAACGTCCCGCGACCGCTATTGCTGTCCTACCGAGAATCGAGCAGAGCGTAGTACAGCAATGTTCATATCAGATATCAACCGAGATTCATTGTACAGCATAAAAGTCTAGGCTACCCTGCCTTCTCCTAATCAAATCTAACATAACTCAAAATAACGTGCCGCGACCAGGATTGCTGGCAGCCCCAGAGCCAAGCAGAACATGTTACTGAATAGTAGAACACAGGAATCCATAGAATTGCTGTGTATATCAGAAAAGTCTAAGCTGCCCGTGCCGAACACAAACCAAAGGGCCGAGCCAAACATAGCCTAACACAACGTAACTTGCCGCACCCACTATTGCTGGACTCCTCAGGCCAAAGTAGAGTACAGCAGAGCACAGTGCAACGTAGAAGTCCATCGAATATCAGTGTATACCACGACCGTCAATTCAACCCAAACCTAACCCAAACAAACGTAACGTAGTCAAACGTAGCCTATCTCAACCTAACGGGCCGAGACAATATTACTGGACACCACAGTGTCCACCAGAGTGGAATAGCACAGCGTCGGGCGTAGAAATCCGCCGAAATGTAGTGCATAGCACAAACGTCAAAGCTACCCTGTCCTAACCTAAACAAGCCTAACCTTACCATACGCAGCCTAACTCAACCTAAACGTGCCGAGGCCACAATTGCTAGCCTCCACAGGCCAAGACAGAGAATATTAGCGCACAGTAGAGCGCAGAAGTCCACCGAATAGAAGTGTATAGTACAAAAGTCAAAGCCATCCTAACCTTAGATAACCAAACGTAACCTAACTCAACCAAAACGTAAAACCACCACTAATTCTGACCTCCCGACAGACAAGCGGAGGCTGGTAGAGCAACTCAGTGTGCAGATATCGAACGAATAGCAGTGTGTAGCGCAGAAGTCGAAGCTCTCTTAACCAAACCCCACCAAACATATCTCAGCCAAATGTAACGTAACTCAACGTAACGTGCCGAGAGCATTATTCCTGGCGTCCACCGAGACAAGCAAAGTGCGACAGCGCGCATAGGAGCGCAGCGGTCAATAGAATAACAGTGCGTAGCACAAAAGTCAAAGCTATCCTATCCTAACCTAACTGACCTTAACATAGCAGTACGCAACGTTTCTCAACCTGACGTGCCTAGATCTCTATCGCTGGCACCCCCAGAGCAAACTAGAGATTATGAGGGCACGGTAGAGAACAGGAATCCGACTAATAGCTGTGTTTAGGGCAAAAGTCAAGGCCATCACAACCGAACCTAGCCCAACCCAGCCTAACCGGACGTAACCTATTTCAACCTATCGTGTCACGACCAGTATTTCTGGCTGCCTCAGGGTAGAGTAGAGTATAGTAGAGCAATATAGAGC